>NC_132906.1:75298420-75598896 GCF_047675955.1 Chlorocebus sabaeus | reverse complement strand
ATGAGGCTAAAGTAAGGCCAAAGGCTTCTCTTAGGCCCCTGCTAATATGAAATTTTGACTAATATACTACTGTACTAATTGTACCACTGTAACATGGTTGTAAATATTATGCTATTTCTAATGCAATCTAAACTCCAGATCAACTACCTCTGTATTCCTTTCACATCCATTTCTATCAAATATACCTCAAAATAAACTATAGCAACACAACACATTATTACATTGGCCCATTATTTTGTTGAACTAACTGTCATGGTTTGTTTCACACTCAAAGAGGTACAGATTTATACTGTGTAAGAGAACAGCACTACAGTTAGATATAACTTGGACTTCTACCTGGCTATATATTTACTAGTTATATGAACCTGAACAAATAACTTTACCTTTCTGATACTCAGTTTCCTGAGGTTGTCAGAGGACTAAACACCCTATAGAAAACTTCCTTGACACGTGAATGGCATATAGTAGGAACTCAATGTTGCTTTTTTTACACAATTATTGTAATTATTTTATTATAATATTGGAAATGTTATTTTTCTTTTTAGGAATAATTATTTTCATCTCAAGATTTCTGCCCTTTCTTTATCCTTCTCTCTAGCTATTTGAGCCAATGCATTCATTCATTTAAAACTAATAAAGTACCTTTACTGTGAAAAATATGGGCTTATCACTAAAGATACAATGATGAATAAGACCCAGGTTTAACCCCAAAAAAGGTTATAATCCAGTGAGGGAAAGCAGAAAAAAAAAAAAAAACGACTACGTTGTTTTTATTTTTATAATGTGTTGGTAGAATATGCAGGATGCTCTGTAAATCATACAGAAGCGGGAGGAAGGGGTTGAGAGAACCCAAGGTATGTGTCATATATTATATATGTTTAGGATGTTGTTAGTATAAGTATGTCCTGTTCAATATTTGGAACTCATATTTAATCAGGCATCCTATATTTTTATTTGCGAGTTCTAATAACTTTTTAAGGTAAAAATCAACTTTTAAACCATATATCGAAATAACAACTGTCCTTGTTTTTAACACATTCCACATCTTTAATTTCAATCTAACAGTATTATCGAATCAAAGGTGTTACTTTTTGCAGTTGAATTGATCATTTACTCTCTCCTACTCAAAACCCTCCAGTATCTTAATGTTGTACTCTTTCTTTCTTTATAGTTTGAAGAGTATGTAAAATGCACTTTTTGTAAGTTTGTTTTCCTTAAGCATTTAAGCAAAAAATAATCAAAAAGGCAAAATATCAAACTTTTTTTTCCTGGAAGAACATTATATTAGAAAGGAAAGTGCTAAATCTAAAGGGTTTATCTTATTTCTCAAAAATTACAAATGATTATATACTATATCTCATATTGTCTAAATATGAGAATGTCAATGTCATCCACCAAAATGTCACAACCTCTCTATAACTGGTTCTATTTTAAAACATTATACTTCACACAAAGTTCTTGAGGTTATTAGCATTCATTTTTCTAGTTCTGATAGAGATGACAGCTTCTGTCACTTGCTGTACCACTCACGCCCTAGAATTCTTATTCTCTCATCTAGTCCCCTCACCACAGAAGATTCCACTGCTACAGCTTCCAGTAGTAGAATCTGATATACACACAATAATAGGTATTATCACCATTCACCAATGTCCATGTTGAGGACTGTTGTCCAAGAGCAGGAGTCAGCAAACTGTGACCTAGAGGAAAAATCCCTCTTGCACCCTGTTTTCTGTGGCCCACCAGCCAAAAATGGTTTTTACATTTTGAAAAGGGAAATATGAAAATAACTGCTATCCCTGAAGCGAGATCATTGCTCAATGTTGTCCTTGGGCTAGCAATGCATACATCTAGTCCTTTATAGAAAATTGTGCTAACTTCTGCCCCAAAGATTCACCCAGACCCACAGCAAGAAACAGCTTGTGTGAGCAAGAAAAACTTGTGTGAGACAACAAAGATTTGCAGTATTTGTCATAGCTGCAATTTGGCACTTGGTAGCAATAAGCTTCCCTGAGAGTCAGCTTTCCTGTTACACAATGGGTGCACATTAAATGAGATGATGTATACGAATTTATAACTTGTAGCCCTAAATGATACAGGATGGTGTGCCCACGGAGAGGATGTATGGAAGGGAGGTGAAACAATGAAAGGATTACAAAAATATTTTCTATCTGCTTCATAGTTTTGCCAAAGTACAATCTTATAACTTAGTTCGCAAATGTTTAAACTCTTCTGTTTTAAATTTTTAAACATTTTTTCCAAATTATTTTAGTACATTTTATTATTACCTATGCTTTTGAAGTTAGTTACATCTATAGTATCTGATTGGTAGAAATATTATATAATAATGTGCTACACGCAGCCCTTCCTAATTCTACATACGTTGACATCACATTGCTAACTTGAAGCTAACCATGGTACGAGCATTTACACCATGGAATGGCAAATATGAGGAATCAGGGCTTTGTCTATTGTTTTGTTGATTGTCTAGACTAAGAAAGAAGTAGAAAGCATGATAACAATGCAGAAAAAATGTTAAAACATACCATCTCTGTAGCTGTCACACTGTGAATAGCATAAAACATGTTGAAAAAATATTCTTCCAGTATTCTGAACTATTATCCAAGTCAGCAGTTACTCACATCACTGATGAACAAATGAAATTCCAACACATCTTGGTAATTTCACATTTCTTTATCATTAATGTATACAAAAATATCAACCAACATTCAAACTATACTTGTTAGTCAATTAAAACCACAGGTTGGGTATAAATGTAAGAGTTTGGCAAAAATTGAGGAACACATTCTATATTGGCTATATGGAATTTATATTTAAAATCTTGTTGTTTACGAAGTATATGGGGCACATTCATTATATTAGTGAAATTTCTCTTGCTCGCTCGCTCTCTCGTTCTCGCTCTCGCTCTCTTTCTCCCCCTCCCTCTCACTCTCACTCTCTTTTTCTGGAGAACTGATTGATTTTTGTTTGTTTTGTCTTTGTTCCATTTTGTGTTTATGTTTAAGAACTATTAACCAGGGCTTTTGGGATCTACATTGTTGCTTTGAAAAGTAACAATTTCACACAACTGAATGTATTGCTACTTAATGAACTAGATATACAGAAACCCTCCAGATTTTAAATGTGTGTGGGTCTATTACTTTAGATTGAAGAAGAAACATTTTAAAAGACCAATATATATTCTAGCATAAAATCTCTGATATTCTAATTTACTCTTCAAGTTAATACTCTTTAATATACACTATTCTGCATTCTACTAGAACTTAGCATTTCAGATTATTAAACGTGGATACAATCTTGTTTTAGGGTTATCTAAAAACTGTAAAAAAGAATTATATGAAAAGACTACTACTATGGTTAGGTAATTTCTGGTTTATATGAACCATTTGTAAAGATATGAAGTCAAGGCATTAATTTGGATATTTTAAACTGGTGGTCCACAAGCTGAACTGAAACCACAGATTGGTTTGTGTTTCAGCATATTTTCCTTGTATTTATGTGGAGACAAACTCAGTGTCTCACATGAAATGTGGAAATGCAGTAAACCCTTCTCTTTGTCACTTCTTAATTTTTCTAATACATATTTCAGTTCATATTTGGAAGGCACTCCATCAGTTTTGTGGTTCAACACACATATCCGAATGGATAAAGTCATACAAAATTTCAAACAAACAAAATAAATGATTACTCATTTTTATGTCAACTTTGATAGTCTGAAACTTAGGGAAGAATTCATAGGAAAATTTTGCAAGGTAATTTCTGTTCTATAAATAAGCATATGAGACCTCAAGCCCTCATTCCTTCACGGAAGGAAGTGTTCTCACCACTTTCGGTTCTTTGCCTTATTTAAGGTGAGAGATTTTCTAATAGGTATGGTTCTTGGGGTTGATTATTCCCCAGAGTGCTATTTCTCTTTAGAGTCTGAATCAAATTGGTGCCCAGAAGTTTGAGATTTAAGCATTTTAGAAAATGTCCTCTATGACTTCAAAACCCACTACCAACTATCTTGACCTTTTCAGGCTTAGCAATCCTCCTTAATTAAATGACGTATTGGTTACAGGAAAAAATACAGAGTGGTTTTCATCTTCTTTATAATAATTCACTGACTGCAGGTGGAAAATTTAAAAATTAAATATATTTAGAGTAAAGTTCTCATGTGGGGACAACATATTGGCATCGCTCAGATAGTATAGAAAATGTGCATAAAGTAACAAAAAGTTCTTGTTGACAGAAGAGTGCATCACAGACCTAGACTGAGGTCACTGCCATTTTCAGGTGTAATTTCTCACACATGCACATGGCTTAATATCTTGAGTGTGACATGTTGTACAAGGCTTTCCTGTGGGAGAGATTGGGCAACAGTTTTGGAAGAAACAGCTTAGAATTGCTGTTACAAACTTAATGTTCTTAGTGCTCACTGTCTATTTTTAAGCATAACACTTTCTACACTCCTTAAAAAAATGATTAAATGGAAGCCCTTTCATGGTGCAAGAACAAGATCTTCGTTATGGAAAACTGATATTTAAACAGAGCTGTTTAAAAACTTTTAAAAATATTTCTATCATGCATTGATTTGATTCCAAATAAAACACACGAGTTAATGTTGAAGAAGAGCTTTGAGGATGTAAAATAGATATATGCTCGTGGGATATTAAGTAATATGCGATTTTTTTTTACAGTTTGGATGCTTTCCATATAGAAATGAATTTTTTCACTGCTTCATAGAAGCACAAATTAAAATGTTCTCCTACTCACGGGCCCTGGCATAGCTTGCTGGCTCCAACTGTTCCTCAAACGTTCTTTTATTCCAACGATCCGAAGCTCTAAATTTATTCACTAGCCACAGCCTCGACATGATCCAGGTCTCTCCACCCTCTTTTCAAAATTCTAAGTGTTTTGCTTTCTTATTCCTGACCAAGTTCTTTACAAGAATCATCAGCTAAATCTGTTAGTCCCACAGTTACTCTCCTGCCAGCACCTAAGACTTCCTTCTCCCATGCCCTCCCTCCCTATAGCTCACACCAAATGCCAAACTGGAATTGTTTGCAGCATCTGTCCTATCTGCTTGTGGTGGGTTTAATTATGCCAAAGAATGCCAAAAAATAAGAGGATTCAGCATTGAGAAAAAGAAGGAATGATTAGCCAGAAGTGCTGTGAGCATTGAAGAGTGATGACTTTCCACTGCAGAAACGGGCCAAAGTTTCCTGTGGAAGTGAGCCTTGAAGAGTGTGTAAGATTGTCATTCACAGATGAAGTTGGGAAGATACAAGCAAAAGTCTCCACAGACACTCATCCTAAGGTGTACCCTGAAATTTAAAAGCATTTACAATTTACCATACTAAAAGCTCAGTTAAGCCACACCTAACTTTGTAACATAAGAAAGGCAACTCGTTGCTGTCACAGTCAAACACCAACAAAACTAAGGAAAGAATCATAAATAATGAGTGATATATTCATTTCTTTACTGAGGTTTGAAAGAAAGAGCTAGATCCTAGTTCCAGTTTGCAAGGAAGTATCAGAAATCAGCATGTCGTCCACTCAGCATCCACCTCCCTATTCTATTTCCTAACATTGTCCAGATTTTCATTCAGGTGTTCACTCCTCCCACATGCAGGAGAAGCCAGTCCCATGAATTATCAGTACAATCCATGCTATTGTCTATTCTTTAACTGGCATATGAAGTCAGAGAGGACAAGTACCCTAACTCAGGACAGTTCCAGGACATGTTCAGAGACGAGGATGGCAGTTCTTTCTCATGAAGTGAATGAAATAAGAAAAATGGAAACCCCAGTGGCAGCAGGAGCTGACCGATGACTTTGACAGAATATTCAACCGTCTAAATGTTCTCTAAGGACTTTGCCTTGTCCTAACAAACTCCCTTTTATGACAACAGAAACTGAGTTTGTGTGAATTTGGATTTCTGACAACTAAGCTGATGTGGACATAACCTGTTTTTTAATCTTAAAACCAATAATCCATATCCTCAATAATTCCGTAAGAACCACATGGATAGTCAGCTGAATTTGTTCACAAGTAGACTTTACTGTAAACTGTGGCTGCCTCTGCCCTCAAAACGTGTGTGTGTATGTGTGTGTGTGTGTGTGTTTCTGTGTGTTTCTGTGTATGTGTGTGACAATTAAGGATTGCAGATATACTATGTTAATTTTTGTTTCCTTACTCATATACATTTCCAGAATCAATAAATAAATGCTGAATGAATACACAAATGAATTCATAAAAATAAAATTAAAACACAAGGCTTTCTATATGGGCACTTTAGATCCTCTACCCTACATTCTATAATGCTGACAAATAATCCAATTCATGGGAGAACTATGAGAAGATTAAAATAACTAGGATTTTAGGAAAAAATCTCTGGATGGCAATGAAATTAAAAAACAGATCAAGTGATACCATAAAGAATATGGCACACATATATTTACAAATGGGGCAATATACTAGTTCATTTTAATGCTGCTGATAAAGACATACCCGAAACTGGGAACAAAAAGAGGTTTAATTGGACTTACAGTTCCATGTGACTGGGGAGGCCTCAGAATCATGGCGGGAAGTGAAAAGTATCTCTTACCTGGCAGCAGCAAGCGGAAAAATGAGGAAGAAGCAAAAGCGGAAACCCATGATAAACCCATCAGATCTCGTGAGACTTACTCACTATCATGAGAATAGCACGAGAAAGACCGACCTCCATGGTTCAATTCCCCCCCACCCCGCACCCCAAGGTTCCTCTCACAACACATGGGAATTCTGGGAGACACATTCAAGCTGAGATTTGGGTGGGGACACAGCCAAACCATATCAGACAATAAGATGTTTTAAATGCCATCCTCAGGTGTTTGTAGGTATATGTAAGAAATCAGACAGTTTACCCCCAATTAAAAGGGTATCATGACTGTTGTATTTAAGCATATACTGAGTGAGAGCTCTAATGGTAGGGACAAAAGCAGCCCAAGTGACTAGCAGGAAAGGATCAGAAGCTGGGAAAGTCACCCAAAGGCCAGAGCTGGACGATATTTGACCATTAGCTGCACAGGCTGTCTAGTGGCTTCTGAGAACTCACAAGGAGCAGAAAGAACAGGAGAAACAAATTGGCAAATTGGGAGGAAACATGGCAGCCAGCATATAGTATTTCATACCTTGAAGCTATCCTTAAGGTATGGCCACCTGGGGCAACTGGTCTAAGCTTTTCAGTGACTCAAGAAAGCATTAGGAGTATAGAAGGAGATGACAACCTTCTTTCTAACCAGTACTATAAAGTTAGAAATATTTGAGCACAGTCTACTCCAACACATCTCAGACAATAGGTTTAACTGTATTTTACCCTCCAATGCACCTTCTTTAGGCAGAAGTTGATTTGAACTACAAGATTTCCCCAAGGACAGCCCTGGCCCTCTGGAACACTTAAGGGGGCTTCTGGAATGCCTTTGATTTATTTATGTGTCATGATCATCATTACTGGTTCTACGGTTCAGTTAATACAGAGTACAAACTAAGTTTATGTGAGACTTGGTCCACAGTCAAAGATGCCAGTTTTGTTTCTCAACTATTTAAACTTGAATAATTTAAAGACCTGATATGTTATCAATTGTCCTTCAGCTTCAAACTGCATCAACATTGCGTTCTTTCACATAAAAGTTTCTTTTTAGCCTTCCATTTTCTGTGTTAAATGGCCATACAACCCTGTTAACTGACCGGGATTACCCAGCATATGGAATGCCAGACCTTCCCTCTTTGAAATACAATTTCCTTTTGGCTTGTTGCCCAAACACAGTTAAGTGGTATTAGCTCCCCAGGCAGACCTCATCGTCTTTGAGTTAAATACAGTAAGAAGTGCTGATGCTTCTATTTCACTAATATCTTTGCTCTGTAATCCTTTATTTTATGACCTGCCCCTGGCTGCTACCTGAGCTAAGAATTTGCTGTTCATAAAGCAGGGTGACAAGTCTCACCACCTAATGATAAAGAAAGTGGTGTTACTTTAGCTTTCACATGAGCAATCAGGACACAATGTGAATATAGATGCTCTAGGCTACTATCTGATCCAATGTGAAAGTAAAACACTATGCTTTCATGCAACCTGAGGAAAAAAATCTAGATTTTTGTTATTTTAATATTTTACTATAAAATGATGCAGACAGAATCAACCGCAGAGAGTCAGGCTGGAGCAGCACGAGGGCATCAGTGTCATCATCTCCCAAGCCATTGCAGCCTTCCTCTGATTAACACATCGAAAGCAGGTTGATAAGAAATGCAACTTGCGTTGCTGTTCATAATCCTCCGATTGCCGAGCAATGTTTAGATCAGGAAGGAAAAAAAAATTATAAATCTGTATTTTTCATCCTAGCAGACTCAATCTTGTATTTATTATGTTTAACACAGACTATTTATAAAATAAGTCCTCTGTGTCAGGCATATTTTAAAGCAAAATCTTCATAACTGTATAGAATAGGTTCTAAATTACCACCATTTTTACAGATGAAGAAGCTGAAGCACAGAGAGATTAAGTAAATTGCCCAAGGTCACAGAGCTTATAAGTGGCAGAGCCATACAATCTGGCTCCAAAGTCTATATGCTCCCCCACTGCAATATGTTGTCTGTCTCTACAAAGCAGTATTGAATGTAAACCCCATTCTTTAAAATTTTTGACTAACACTAGTTAAATTTTGCTAAGAAATAATAATAGTTGACCAACTTTAAAACATGGATTACAAATAGTGTGTATATGTAAACACATAATACATATGTAATAGATTTTGTTTATTTTCATGGTTTAACTTGTAAAAGCCTTGGCAGTGTGATGAAGTAGAGAAGATAGATGATAGTACTTTGTCTCTAAAATTTTCAGTAAATAAAACAGGTTCAAAACAAGTTTAATTTTAATTTGGTTCTGATAAGCTTAAATGACTACTATTATTTCACCTAGAACATGCGGATTTCACATGTTACTACTTCTACAAAAGAAAGAAAAATACCATGTTTCTAAATGTCATCCTACTTCTTTCCTGAACAGCACAGTGTTCTAATGCAAATGATGTGGTCAAGGAAAAGCAACAAGGGGTATGGACAGCGAAGATACATAATCAATCCTCAATCTAAAACTGTTCTTTTTCAACTTTCTCTGTCTTCCTTACTCCCTCGTTCCTCCTCCAAATATAGTTCTACACTCAGGTTACCCAAGGGTTTCTTAAAAGTATTCCTTCAGATCATAACAACAATAATATTAAGAAATTATTAATAACACACGTTTACTAGCAGGCACTGTGTTAATGAACACATAAAGGAGAAAAATATACACCGGGGTCTGTCTGAGGGTAGAGGATGGGAGGAGGGAGAAGATTAGGAAAATTAGGCTTATTTGGGTGATGAAAACAGTCTGTACAACAAAATCCTATGACATAGCAAACCTGGACATATATCCCTGAACTTAAAAGTTAAAATTCTTTTCTTAACATTTGAAAGAATCTTGCATAATGACCTCTTTCAATACTCATATTTGGACTGTGATGTTATGAAAATGACAGTCAAGATATTTAACACTAGTTAGAATGTCCTCTGGCCACAAACAACGAATAAGGGAGTAAGCAAACTACGGGGTATCAGTCCTACTGTGTGTGTATATTATTTTCATCACACCAGTGTATGCTTGACTTTGAGATGGTCTCTCTCTCTCTCTCTTTTTTTTTTTTTTTTTTAAGAAGGAGTCTCGCTCTGTCGCCAGGCTGGAGTTTGGAGGCACAATCTCAGCTCACTGCAACCTCTAACTCCCTGGTTCAAGCTATTCTCCTGCCTCAGCCTCCCAAATAGCTGGGATTACAGGCACATGCCACCACACCCAGCTAATTTTTGTATTTTTAGTAGAGATGAGGTTTCACCATGTTGGCCAGGATGGTCTCAATCTCCTGACCTCGTGATCTGCCCACCTTGGCCTCCCAAAGTGCTGGGATTACAGGCGTGAGCCACTGTGACCGGCCAAGATGGTCTCTTATACTATGGAGTTAATAGATTTGTTTTGGAAAAGAGCAGTTAGTTGCCAAAATGTTTGGAAATCACTGCATATTATATTTCCTATTTTGGATATAAACAATGTTTATTACTACATTAATGGCTGCTCAGAAACTAATGGATGCTCAGAAATCTCTTTTACTTTATTGAATCCAGAGTTTCTGTGACTTCCTTGGTTAGAAAATAAATTCTTCATGTATCACCTGTTAACAGTATTCCAAAAACACGTTTGGGAATTGTGCATCTATAAAAAAAATGTATGTATCTTAAAAATAAAATCTTCCTTGACCACTGCAGGCCACAAACATTTGGAACTACATGTCTTTTCCTTGTCATGTATAATTCCTCAGAATACAATCTACCTTCACTGTGACATTTGCTCACCTCCCATTCTCTCCTGAGTTCAGCTCTACCCAGCTGGAATTATTCCTGTTGAGCCACCAACACCACATTATTGACACATCCCAAAGATTACTTTAGATTCTTTTCTTATCACATGTCTCTACCACACTAAGGGATATCTTTATTTTTTAAATTCTCTTTCTTGGTCACATTCAAGAAACAATTTTCTTGCTTGGCTTATTTTTTTCTCTGCCTTTTATGCCTATTCTTCCTCCATCTACCCTAAAGTGTACATATTTCCCAAGTCTCCGTATTCAGTCATTTTCCCTTCTTAATTCCAAGTTTATCCAAGAAAGATAACAGAGATTATAATGATCTTGCCTATATAATAAACTCTCCTAAGTCTGAATTCCATTCTAGATCTCTTCCCTGAGCTTCAGAATCATATACCCCATCATTACCTGGACAAATATACACAAAGAACTGCAAAAATCTCAATCCTGACAGGTACAACAGTTACAAGAATAAACTAACCAGCACTTTACCACGTTCCTGCCTGAACCCCATCAAACTGCCTCTTCTTGTCACCTCTGTTTTCACTAGTGACATCACTGCCCACCTGGTGGATTGCACCAGGAATCTGAGGGTCATCCTGCTTTCTCAACACTCAATTAAACTTCTTCATAAACAAGTTTGGAGCACGTCCAAGGTAACTATATAAATTATCTACCGAATCAAGAAACTTTGTGGAATTAAAGGAGTATAGAAAGAGCTATATATAATGAAAATGAAGTAAACAGCATAAACAAGACTATGTGCAGCATCTGAGATGAATAGTCATATAATATTTTCCATCTTCTCAAGAGCCCAAAATCTGTCCCTCACTACAGTTCCTGACTGGTCATCCGATTTCATGGGATCCTCCCAACTCTATCTAACATGAGCTATTAGAATGAGTCTACCGAACTTCAAGTTTGGCTGGATTATGCTTTTGGCTAGAACAAAATCTTATGATGCCACTGCCTGTCCCAAATAAGCTTTTTTTCCACCTGTGCTTTCATACCTGTGGATTCCTCTTTCTGCTAGAATGTCCTTCTCTCCCTTCCCATAAATTCATTATTTGGTTAATTTTTGTCATCTTTTAAAACTTAGTCTAAGAATTAACTTCTTTAAAAAGCCTTCCATTACTGTTCTTCTCCAGGTAGAACATCTCCAGGGGGGCTAACTGCCCCTTCTTTGTGTTATCACATCGAGCTGTAAATACCTCTTTGCCTTTACCATATTGCTGTTTAATAATTCCTGACTTGGAAACCATAAGAAAATTTTTGTTTATTATGTATGCTGTATGTATATTTTAATGTATTTATTTATTGAAGAATAACTCTACAAATTCATTAGATCTTTGAAAGTAATGTACAATTAATGTTTCTTAAATATTGATGAATGCTTTAAAATCAAAGTACATTTCTCTAGTATTTCTGTCATAGCCATAGTCATCACTAACAGAATTGCCAAATTCAAAGAATTTTTGAGTTACTAACCTATAATTGTATTTCATTATCATTTAATTTATTATATACATATATTCAATTTAATAGACTATAAGACATTAAGCAATATTTCAAGTTTGACATTGTTTTCAAAGGCAAAGATTCAAATGTATTTTTTAATGAAATAGTAATTCCAAAAAGTATAACTAGCAATATAAAACCTGCAAAAAAAGAGAAAATGGTTATAATATGCAAGGAAATATTATCTTAACATAGAAAAACTTAAGGATATATTATTCTAAGCAGAAAATTATAATATTCCCAAAAGAGGTTCACAGCATACTCAGGATTAGAGAGAAAAATCTTTCAGAATACACAGCCTTTTGTCAAATTGATTTCTGTGAGATTACAAATACCAGTGAGACAATTTGCATAAGTATACTGACATACCTGCTTTACCTAGGGTATCTGTTTGACAACAATTAATTATAGATTCTTGGAGAACTAAAAGCAGTTTCACTTTCTAAAGTGATAAAAATATCCAATGGAAAAATGATATCTGTTATTAAAACAAGGATGATCATGTAAAGAATAAACCACATTTTACATCAAGCAGTGAGAGAATAACCAACAAAAACGTTGCTATGGCAGATGCTGAAGGAGATGACACCCCCCTGGATCCATAAGCACCACATTTTCTGAAATATTTACAATATTTTAATACTTTTTTTTGTACAAGAGTGCATCTTTTTCCAGGATTAAGTTAAAACCAATTTGCTCTAAGAGTCTAAACAAGGAAAACAGTTAAATGATTCAAAACCAACCGTAAAGAATACACCTTGGTGAGTGTTCTCTTCTCTACACCAGTAAGTCTTGTGACATTCAAATACAGGGCACATAATATGTAACTAATTTCCAAATAAGCGATTCCAGCACTAGCTGTGTTAGGGAGAAATGTGTTCTAATATGATTTCAGTCACACTGACAATTGAAACAACACTCTGTGGGCTAACAGTACAATGCAGCCACCATTTAGAAACATTGTTTCCACTATAAGCCGCATTCTTATTGCCAAATGATTAATTAAAACATAAAACCCTATATGACCAAACATTATTTTAGGGCTCTTTTTATTAGTAAATTACACTACAAACACATATGTTATCAAATTTGGGAATAGCAATTCAATTTTAAAATATAATAATTTAAGTTAGAATTATTGCGGATTGCATAAAGCCTGCAAATCGATTATAAGTATTTCATATATAATTGAATAGATGATTGGATAGAAATGATCAGATATTGGTAAAAACTAGAAAATTAACATTCTAATTTCAATATAATAACTCATGGTTTATTACTTTTTACAACACAAATTATATCAAACCAGTTAGTACTTTTCTAATTCAAAGCACCTCTGCTACATAATTATTGACTGATAACTTTCACAATAGTGATCATATCAGTTAACTAAAAAAGCACAATGATTTCAATATATTGGCTTAATTGAGAACCTAAAGTTTTTTGTCCAATTTCTAATAAAAGTATACATCAGTGAAAGGTGGGACTCTAAGATTTAATTATGAGAAATCAAACTACATGTATGTCTCGATGCCCTTGCTAAAATGAAAATGAAGATTATTCATTAAAGAAATATTTAATAGAACAATTACAGTATTGTAACATGCATGTACCAAGTGATCAAAGTCAGAAAATCTCCAACTGGCTATCAGGGTGAGTGCCTGTCTGTCATGAGTAACACTGAGCCAAGTCCTTAGGCTTTTGGTCACATCTACAGTCTCCTAAGGAAAACCGGCTATGCACTCTTGTATTCTAGAACGCAAGCAGACTTAGAGACAACAAAGCATGTTTCAAAAATGCACGTAACAAAGACATCTTAAACAGATTTTAAAAACCTCTATATTGTAAATTGAGCAAAATAAAAATAAATACTATTTGATTATTACAAACACACTTGCTACACACTCTCTGTTTCATACATCTCAATTTGGGGTCTATAATTTCCTGTAACAAAGAGGAAAATACAAAATATATGAATCTCAGTATATTTTAAACATTCCATGCCACCTGGTGCTTTTGCTTCTTTTCTTTTATTTTCTGTGATTTTGCTTTCTATTCCTGAGCAAGAGCTTTCTTACCCATTAATTTAGGCCTGTGAATCAAGTAGAATGCAACTAATATACCGCTAAATTTAACTTTATTTCTTCATGATAGATTACTTTTGATTTGATTAATATAAACTGCATTGTGTTATATTTTAGGATCCTCTATGAACAGATTCTCAAATTAACTATAGTAAAATGTAGGAGAAACAACCAATTAGTTGGCATTTTATCTTTGGTGAATTAATTCTTGTTTTTAATTAGACCCTCGGAAGGGCAATTAAGCAAGGAAAAGAAATTAAAAAAGCATCCAGGTTGGAAAGGAAGAAATAAAGATATAATATTCAGAGATGTATAATCTTATATATAGGAAATCCTTAAAATTTGTTAATAATTAATAAATGAGTTTAGCAAGGCCGGAGGATATGAAATTAACAGAAGAAAAACACTTGTGCTTCTACACACTAACAAAGAACAACCTGAAAATGAAATTAGGAATAAAATACTTAGGAATAAATGTAACGAAAGAAGTGTAAGAGGTATACGCTGAAAACTACAAAATATTATTGAACTAAATTAAAGGCCTAAATAAGCGTAAAGACATCTCATGTTCATGGATCACAAGACTAAATAGTGTTAAGGTGGCAACACTCCCAAATTGATCCAAACATTGAATACAGTTTCTGTCAAATTCTCAGCCATCCTTTACAAATATTGACAAGCTCATTATAAAATTCATTTGGAAATGCAAGGGAACGCAAATAGTCAAAATGATCTTGTAAAAGAAGAACAGATTTGCTCGACTCACTCCTCAATTTCAAGTCTTAATACAAAATGGCAGTAACCACAGCACTGTACTATTAGCATGAGGATAAACAGACAATAATAGAATTGAGAGTCCAGAAATAAATCCTTGTCCATATGGCTAAGGATGCCATGGCCATTCAATGGAGGAAATTACAGTGTATTCAACAAATGATTCTGCCACAACTGAATATCTACATACGAAAGAATGAAGCTGGATCCCTACTTCACAAAGCATGCAAAAATTATCACCACAAAAATAATAATAATATAATAAGGCTACAGGATCTGAGACCTAAATGTAAGAGCTAAAACTGTAAACACTTATATAAGAAAACACAAGAGTAAAGATTCATAATCTTGGATTCTTAGCTATAACACCAAACAAACAAGTGACAAATGAACAAAGATAAAGACTTCATCAAAATTTTAAAAATTTTGTGCATCAAAGGACATCATCAAGAAAGTGAAAAGACAACCCACAGAATGAGAGAACATATTTGCAAATTATGTATTAGTTAAAGGGCCCATATTCCAAATATATAAATACTCCTTACATCAATAAAAAGATGAATCGCCTCATTTAAAAATGAGTAAGAAATCTGAATAGACATTTCAAAAGAGATATACAATCAGCTCCTACAAAGAGCTAATGCTCAAAATCATTAGCCATTAGGAAAATACAAACCAAAATCACAATGAGATACCACCTGATGGCCACTGTGACGACTATAATCAAAGGGACAAATATCAACTATTGTTGAGGATGTGGAGAAGTGGAATCCTCATGCATTGCTAGTAGCATTGAAAAATGCCACAGATGTTTCGGGAAGCAATCTGGATGTTTCTCAAACAGTCAAATATGGAATATTATCCACTCCTAGGTATTCACCCACTAAAAATGAAGACATGTCCCTCACATAGAAACATGTAAGCAAATGTTCATAACAGCATTAGTCATAATATACAAAGAGCAGAAACAACTCAAATGTCTAACAAATGATGAACAGATAAACAAAAAGTGGCATGTTCACACAATAGAAAATTATTAGGCAATAAAAAGGAAGGGCAGTCTTCCATGAGCTATGGCGTAGATGACTCTTGAACATATTATGCTAAGTAAAAGAAAGAGACAAATCTGTAGAGACAGAAGGTAAATTAGTAGTTGCCAAAGGATAGGGAACTAGAGCAATACGGAGTGACCACTAGTAGATATAGGGTTTCTTTGGGAGTGATATCAAAATGTTCTAGAAATCAATACTGGTGATCAAAGCACAACTTTATTAATATACTAAAACCACAGTACTGTATACTCAAGATGGTGAGCTTTATTGTGTATAAATTATAACTCGATAAAGCTATTATTTTTTCCAAAAATCACGTTCTTGTCCCCATACCTGGTTTTTAAACTCATCTTATAAAATAGCAAAATAAGTAATTCTGTTGCAAAACTTCTGTTACAATCTGAATATATCTGCTTATATTTCATCCATTCCAACCACCTGAAAACAGAAAATACAACTAAATTTTTAAATTTAATTCAAAATGCTACCCTTTAAAGAAATGTAAGTAAAGGAATCACCCAGATATGTTTCTACACTGTGTTGAGAGCAATATTAAAGACACATACTTCCCCTAAATCAATGTGTATATTACAGTTTAAAATGTTAATTAGTTTTCATTTCAGCATTAATGTCCCTTGGAGACACAGAACAAAAGCCACAGGTGGGAATTAAAGTAACACTGCTTATCAGAAATAAAGAATAATGTCTATGTTGCCAAAGTAACCAATTTTTCTCATAAGAAATGTATGATTTGACATTCACTTATCAATGTTTCTAAAATGCAACTCTTATCTTGCCTTTGTTGTAAATTTCATTTCCCAGCAATGATGTCACAGATTCCCCTTTATATGCATGTCTCATTTATTTGTTTCCAGAATGAATTAAACCATAGAGATATGGCCAGGGCTTTTTCTTTCTCACTCTCCATGAGAAATAATTCATTGTTTTAATCCAGAAGACTACACTGTATGATGATTACTCACAATTTTCAGCCTTCCATATGAACTCTCTCTTATAATGATCCCCAAATCACAAAATTGCTGATGGCAAATGATTCTAAAGGTAATGTAGATCAGAGTACAAAGTATATGATCCATAAATGATTGCTGAATTAAATCTTCCACCTTTTGATACTAACTATCCCTCCCCAACTTCCCAATGAGGGAACAGTTTAAACTCCAATGATGGAGAACTCTCTGTCTTATGAGATTCTTCATCCCATTTTTATTTTATTTATTTATTGAGAGGGAGTCTTCCTCTGTCACCCAGGCTGGAGTGCAATGGTGCCATCTTGCCTCACTGCTAACTCCGCCTCCCGGGTTCAAGCAATTCTCCCACCTGTGCTTTCAGAGTAGCTGGGATTAGAGGCACACGCCACCACACCCAGCTAATTTTTGTATTTTGAGTAGATTCGGGGGCCTCACCATGTTGGCCGGACTGGTCTCCAAGTCCTGACCTCAGGTGATCTGCCCGCCTTGGCCTCCCAAAGTGCTGGGATTACAAGCATGAACCCTCCATGCCGAACCCTTCATCCCATGCTGAACAGCGCTAATTGTTAGGTACTTTTCCTAACTTTAACTTCTCAGATCTTTGTGTCTTCTGTAGCTACATACAGTCCTGCTTTTATGCTTTCCCCATGTATATTTTGAAATGTTTATTATGCTTGATGTTGCTCAGCCTGATTTTGCTTGTAGGTTTGCTTCTAAGATCAGAACTTCTATACTTGTACAATTGTCAAATAGAGCTTGCCCTTCAAATTTAAATCTATAGTTTCTGGATCTGGTTCTTAGTTACTTTTTAGGAGCTATCCGAACAAGAGATAAATGCGAAATTCACATTTCTTGAATTGGTAATAGTTTCCCAAGACACAATGTTATTCCACCCATCTTCCAAGCAGGTGTGTTCCTTTTAACAAACATGTAGCTTTATTCTGGTTGCAAGGCCTATCCTTCAAAGTCTAGATGTCATCTGGTTCAGCAAGCCTCCAGGCAAACAATTCTTCATGGTTTGTTCACTCCAGTAGCTTAGGCTGCAGCGTGCATGGAAAAGTTCCCTTTCTGATTACACCCATGTAGCCAGCTATAGGACTTTGTAAGTATCTCCCTCTATCTCAAAAGGTCCAACATGTCTATAATCTAGTAGTCTTTACAGGTATTTCCAAAATTACTTCTGACAGTATTATTTGTCCTTTAAAGTACCAGTAAAATAGGTTGGGTGTGTAGTTTTGGTAAGTTTGGAAGGTTCTCTTCCAAAGTTCAGGTACACTTCATAGAGACATATCATATACTGACTGACCATTTCATAGGGGTGTAACATTATTTCCGTAAGTTTTACTAGTAACATGTCCCTCACATCATCACTGCCATAACAATGATCACATTGCTCCCAGTGCCAAAATAGGTGATCTCACTCTGAAATTCTCCTTCATGTGCTATGGATCCAGAAGATTCGGAAAAATACTCTGAAGAAGGAGGATGTATTTGAAACAACTGAACCTCACCTCCAGAATTTACTTATGTAACAATGAAAATTTCAGGAACTTTTTTCTGGTAAACTATACCTGTGTTGCTGCCACTTGTTGATGTCAGGGTGGCATTTACACAGATACAGTTTACCAAGAACTATACTGTCTGGTGAAGACCTTCTGAGAAATCTACTCTGTATCAGACCGATTTGTAAATGGGGATTTCAGAGAGTCATTTATTCAACCTGTGCTTCTTAAGCAGATTTAGGCATTATTTGGCCTAAAGAGAAGAACTAAAGAAAAAATGCCTGCGAGACCTGGGCCATGTCTTATTGATGACTTTTTTCACTTGAGAGTAGAACTGTGTTATAAATCATAGATTAAAACACTGAGCCTGGGCATCTAACATTTCTAGTTTGTTCCATAATTTCTAGGCTGAACTTTCTAAAGACAGAAATCATTTCTTGACCAGGTTTAAACCTTCCCAATAGCCATCTCATAGTACATGTCCCCAAAATGTCCAATGACCAGGCTCTAGCTACTCTAAAAGCCTCCATTTAAACAGATGTAATAAGACAAAAAAAAAATTCCAAAGAGATAATCCAAGTACCATTAAATATCTTATATATGAATAATTCTAAATAAGCAGCTCATATACAGTACTATGTTAAGATTAAAAGTCTTCATACATTTGTTCTTATATTAAAATGAACACCGGCTGTTAACTCCGTACTCATGCTGCACATAAGAAGCAAATAGTTAAGGAAGCAGTAATTAAAGGAACTCTCAAATACTAGCCTCTTTGGAGAAAAAAAATGTTATGCAATCAGATTGTACTGATATATGCACTCTTAGCTCAATATATGAGAATTATCCTTAAAAGAGTACCAAGTCTCAATCCTATAAGTTATATGCACATTTCCAAATATGTCTCTGATTACATCCTTCTTTTTTTAAGAAAATAAACTATTTATTTGTGAACTATTTGCTCATGATAGTTAAATTAACTGAGTTTTGGCAGTTCTCTAATCTACTTCCAGATCTTAGTAATCTAGTCATTCTCTTAAGTTTTCTTTGGAAGCATGAAAACTTGTTTAAACATCATAAAAATGTTACTATCAACCCTAAGCAGAGGAATGTTGCAAAAGAAAAATTGTAGAGCAATGCCTCTAGCATTTGAAGGCAGCTCTAACATCCATAAAGTCAAGGGAAATCTTCCTTTCTCCCATCCATGGAAAAAGCAGTTTATATGCTTTAAGAATTCAGGTAACTACACAATTTGAATTAACAAAAATTGTCTTTAATTCTATGAATTTTTAAAAACCTGTTTTTTCTTCCTAAATCAAATAAATATTTTAAAATCTGGGATACTCTAAAATATCACTTTTGTTTTTCATAAATAAAAAAATTAAATATAAATAATGTTAAATATGAAACCACTGGGAATGCATCACCCATTCCCCAACAGTATTTATAATTAGTCAGAGAAAAATTGAGGTATTTTTCATCAAAACTTCCCTCACAGTATCTACATGTGGTTCTTATAGCTATTACAAAATAATGAACACTGATATCAGCTCATTTAGAAACTGGATTATATAATGTTATTAAGTGGATTATAACATAATGTTAACAGGAAAATGTTTAAATTCTAAAATTTTCCCTAAATTATTGGAATAGGCTTCAAGAAAATAATCATGTTTCATAGTCACATATTAATATTTGTACATAGTATATTTTAATCATATTTATACACCCCAATATTTTATTTACAAAATAATGTGACCAAAAAAAAAAGGTCTGCCATCTTAAAAAAAAGAAAAAGTCATTTAAGAATGGATAAATAGTTTTAAGTGCAGAAAATGTGGAAGGAAAGGCACTAACCAACATGCCTTGAAAAATTACTTGTACTTTTTACATGCTAGCTATTTAGTGACAGAAATGCGAAAGTTTAGAAAAGCACTTACGGCAATCAACAATTACATATTAAGAACTATATCCACCAAAATAATTCAAGTACGATGTAGCAGAAACTGACGGATAACTTTTTTGTAAGTAGTGTTTATTGATGAACTGAGGTGGCATGCAGAACCCTGCAGTTGGATTGTTATTTGAAACAGGTTGGCCAACTTTTCATTACTTGTTCCTACCGTAAAGAAGCTACTGACATGCCAGTGGATGACTAAGACTGGAGAGAAGTCAAGAGAGGAGCATTCTTTTGAAGACCAGTGGCTACGTTTATATTACACACACACACACACACACACACACACACACACACAAACACACACTACAGGAATAGCAAGTCATACTAATTTCTATTGCAGAAAATCTGAATTAAAATGTTCAGAGGGACATCCTTCCAACACTTATTTTCCTGTTACATCAATAGTTTAAAATGTACTGCTGACTTCTCATGCTGTTGAAGGTAGCAAAATTCACATTAATATTTTTATTTGAATGGATTTTCCCATAAAATATAGGGAGGCCATACTAATATGAAAAAATCAGTCAGGTGACTATCCCATACAGTTTAACAGTAGTCATATATATTTAAGAAGACATGAACAAGGGAATACTCTTTCACAAATAAAAAAAAAAAATCCTAGTCATTCTCAAAAGCATAACAAATAATTCTCCTAGACTATCTTATTAGCAATATCATGAATTATACAACAGAAATGCTTATTCAAATGTTTTTTTCTGATAAGAAACACTGCATTTTAAAAAGCAACCTCTATTTTAATATTTAATACGTCAGCCTATCTAGATCTCCAAAAGTAGCAAACTATTTCAGAACGAAGTGCACTTCTTGTAATCTTAAAAGCATTTCTGGCATTTTATATTATCTGCTTTTTAATGACTGTATTTTCCTAGCATTAAAAATGAATTAATCTCTTTCTCCCTAAGTACTCTCTTGAACATATAGTGAAAGAAATAGTTCAACAGGTTATTTTCCCTTGCTAAAGCCATATAGATCATTGCCTCTCTTTGCATATTTGGTTTAAAAGCAAAACATCTTACTGTGCACCCAACTCAAAGCTCATCACCTGTATACAGTTTCAGAGATACAAAGTTTTATTATTTTCTACAGAAAATAGAAAAAGTACTGATTGTAGAGTATTGAAATACAAATGAAACATAATTAAGATACTATCTATACAGTTTCATTCAGCAAGAAAGTTTTTTTTTTTCACTCTTCAGTGTAAAAATAAAATCACTTTAAGTAATTAACATTAATAATTTGGAATAGTCTGTAAGAAATGCAAGGAATTGCCTCCCATCAATTCTCCAAAATTATATTACCGTTATTAAATAGAGGTGTTTTTGCTTTTGCATTCTGACATGTTTCAATCATCCTAGTGGTTGCTCTGTGTGTGTGTGTGTGTGTGTGTGTGTGTGTGTGTGTGTGTGTGTATTTATTTATTTATCTAAGGATTCAGGTCTCACCCTGTCACCCAGGCTGGAGTGCAGTGTCATGATCACAGCTCAGTGCAGCCTTGAACTCCTAGAATCAATCCTCTGGCCACAGCCTCCCCAGTAGTTGGAATTATAGGCACATGCCACCACACCTGCCTAATTATTTAACTTCTTTGAGGTTGAGTCTTGCATTGTTGAATAGGCTGGTCTTAAAGTTCTGACCTCCTGCCTCAGCCTCCCGAGTTGTTGGATTTAAAAGCACAGCCACCATCCTTGGCACTAAGTATTAATTTAAATCACACTGATGGAACAATAGCATAATAATAGCAGACTTTAAAAAATGGAATTAAAAATGTTTCAACCCCAGGTAAGATGGAAGTGATCACCTTCCACCATGACTGTCACTGAAGACAGCCACAAAACCTGGACAGACCGCAAGGACCAGTTATTTGAGGACTTTGAAAAGTACACAGTATACGGAAGACTAGCAAAGAAGACCAGAACTCAAAATGCCACTAATCCAATGGTGAGTTTGGAATTTTTTCCCTCCAGTATATCCTGGGCTGAACTCAACACACTGGGGTTCCAGAAGGTGGGATCAACTTTGTTTGTTTTTTTCTCTGCCCTCCCAAAACTTGGCCCTGAGTGCTGGCAGTTACAGAAAGTCACGGTAGAGAGTGGTAACTAAAGTCTCAGCGCTCTGCTTGAAGGAAAAAGAAGGTTCAGAACAGGATAAATCTGGACAACCATGGCAGAGAACATGTTGAGAAAGTCACCACAAACACTTTTATAAACACCTGGGTTCATCTACAGCTGCATATATGTAGACTTGATCCTATTCAACACACTAAAAATCTTGAGAAGCAAATCCATAGATAGCCCACCACCTAGGACTCAAGCTGGCCCCAGGAAGGTACACACAAGAAGCAGATTCAAGTAATACTGTGAAGACTTGAAAACTTATCTGACATCAGGACTACAACCTACAGAAGGCAGGTTGAAAGCTGTGGCCTAAACCTAACCAGCTTAACTGGCCACTAAAAACATAAATATCAACAGTTTCCACAGCATTTAAATAAGACAGAGTCTCATGTAATAATGATGTCAGCTACAGGCAACCCAGAACAGCTGCTGCCGTGGTGCTGTCTGCAGTGGGGAGATGTGAGTGATGGCAGCAGGAGGAACTGAAGCAGCAGCAGTGGCAGCAGTGGGTCTCCTGTGCCCCGTATACCCAAGGCAGTCAACCACACCACGTCCCGCTTCACACAGCCAGGTGGGACCTACCCAGAGGCCCAGAGCTATAATATCCATGGCTTGGGACTCGGCCCTGTGTTGCCATTCTCGCCAAACGCTGCTGTGGGGAGGACACAGGGAGGATGTGGAGCTGGGCCTGGGATGGTGCCACGCTCCATGAAGACACCAAGATGGGGCCAGGCCAAGCCATCTGTCAGCAGGTGAGCAGCATGGTCAGCACAGAGGAGTGGGCAGAGAGGGGCCCAGTGAGGACCTGGAGTCCCCAAACCAGGCTGCGAGGAGGCACAGCTGGTGCTGCCTGTATGCTCCACCAAGTGCCTGCATGCTCCACTGCCTTCCCATGTGCAGGTCCCAGGCATCTCTGGATTATGCACCCTCAGGGGCCTGGGAAGGCCCCCCTGCCCCCATGGGCTTGGTGGTACCTGCTCTCACTTCCTGGGCTTTCCCCATTCCCAGTGCCTGCTCCGATCTTGTAGTGGGGTTGGGGCCAAGCATGGCTGCTACCACAGCCTAGCCAGGTGTGTGAATGCTCAGGCAGTGCTGACACATCATCCCCCTGACACCCTGGCCTGCTCCACACTTTGGGTACCAATGAGTGGGTGGGGGAAACAAGGGGGTGCTTAGGGCAGTTTGACACTAACCTGTAGGTGTCCCTTGGTGAGAGCAGCCTGGGCCCATGAATGGCAGCAGGAGGCAGACAGGCTCCTGCACAAAAGGGGGCAGGTCCCTGGTGAGGCCCTACCCTCAGGCCAGGCTGCCAGTCTCGCTCACTGAAGTGGGAATTGTAGTGCCTTTTCCTGGCCCACCCATGGCCACCCATGGACCAATTGGTGCACATTTCCTCCCATGTGAGGCCCATAAAAGCCCCAGGCTCAGCCACAGCTGAGCAGATGATGGGTCAACTAGCTACAGGGAGGAACTATCCTCTCTCCTGGGAATAAACACATGGGACAATCTGTCTGCAGAGAAGAGCTATCCTCTCTGCCAGGAGCTAAGGAGCATTCTCCCTGTAGGAGACTGAGCTGTTCTATCGCTCAGTAAAGCTCCTTTTGTCTTGCTTACCCTTCACTTGTCTGTGTACCTCATTCTTCCTGGTTGCAGGATAAGAACGCAGACTTACTGAATGGCAAAGCTAAAAGAGCTGTAACACAAACAGGGCTGAAAGATGCCCCTTTTTCACCACATTGCAAAGAGAAGGAGAGAAGAGGAGAAGAGAAGGAGCTTGTGGCCCTTCCAGGAGCCCAAACCTGGGAGCTCCACATGCCAGGCCAGACCTGTGACTCCCTCTATGGGGCCCTGCAGTTCCTGGAATATCCAAGCTTCTGGGCACCCCCACATTTTCCAGTGCCAGCCAGGGAAGCTGTTTGCAGTATGCCTGGTCCAGTCACAGCCTCTGGGAGAGCCAGCACCCATGCCAGCACCTGGTGTTGCCCACTCCACTGCAGCAGTGGCCGGACCCCACACTTGCTCACACACCCCTCCATGACTTACAGTTTCCCTTGGAGGCATGTGATCCATGCCAGTAGCATGAGCTGAGGGCAGTCTGCTAGGCCAAGAGGGTGGAATGGGCCCTGTAGGCTCTAGGAAAATGCGGAAAAGGCACCAGCAGCCACAGATTTCTGACCAGAAAAAAACGTCCCAAAGATCAGTAACAATAACAAGTTCAAGATAATATAAAAAATTACTTAGCATATAAAGAACAGGAAAATTCTCGATTGCACAGGAAAGGACATTAAAAAGATACCATTATACTATGGTCAAGTGGCCAAGAAGACAAAACCGTCTTAGTTGTGTATGCACCAAAATCAGAGCTAAACCCATAAATCTAAAACCAACAATTCTGAAAACAGAAATAGTCAAAGCTACAAATATAGTGTAGGTCTTCAATACTTCACTCGTGGTAACAGATAGAACACATAGATAAAGAGCCAGCAAGAACTGAGAAGCATTGAAAATTTCTATAAGTCAACTGAATCCAATTGACATTTATAGGTTACTCTGCCCAACAACAGCAGAATATACATTCTATGCACATACATCTGGAATATTCCCCAGGATACACCATATCCTGGGTCATAAAACTAACAACAATGCACTTGAAGTCATTAAAATCATACACAACATGTTCTCTGTAACTGAATTAAATCAGAAAACATTAACAAAAAAACCCACAAAATTCCCATTAAACACCTGAAAAGTAACAACACACTTCTAAATGGGTCAAAAAGAAAAAATACAGTGACAGTTTATAAAATGAAGCTAAATATAGGAGAAAATTTACAGCATTAAATGCTTTTTTTTTTTTCTTTTTTTTGAGATGGAGCCTCACTCTGTCACCCAGCGTGGAGTGCAGTGGCGCTATCTCAGCTCACTGCAAACTACGCCTCCCAGGTTCACACCATTCTCCCACCTCAGCCTCCCGAGTAGCTGGGATTACGGGCGCCTGCCACCACACCCAGGTAAGTTGTTTTGTTTTGTTTTTGTATTTTTAATAGAGATGGGGTTTCACCACGTTAGCCAGGATGGTCTCCATCTCCTGACCTCGTGATCCACCTGCCTCAGTCTCCCAAAGTGCTGGGATTATAGGCGTGAGCCACCGTGCCCAACCTAAATGCTTATATAAGAAAAGAAGATTGAGGCAGGAGAATCGCTTGAACCCAGGAGGCGGAGGCTGCAGTGAGCCAAGATAGCACCACTGCATCTCAGCCTGGGAGACAAAGGCAAGACTCCATTTCAAGAAAAAAATTTAAAAAAGCCTAGGTCCCCTCATTCATTATCATTTTGTTAACTGAAACACAACATAAAAGAAAAGAACCCTGAAATCTGTTCAGTGACTTTTTTTTTTTTTTTTTTTTTGAGACAGAGTCTCTCTCTCTGTCGCCAGGCCAGGTTCAAGCGATTCTCCTGCCTCAGGTCTCACGAGTAGCCGGGATTACAGGCGCCTGCCACCATCCCAGCTGATTTTTGTGTTTTTCATAGAGACAGGGTTTTGCCATGTTGGACAGGCTGGTCTCGAACTCCTGGCCTCAGGTGATGCACCTGCCTCGGCCTCCCAAAGTGCTGGGATTGCGGGCGTGAGCCACCACACCCGTCCTGTTCAGTGACTATTTAAATAGCATGTAAAAAAAAAGAAAAGTAAAGAAAAGAAGAGACCCCTCAAGATTTCCACCGTAACTAGCCAGAAAAAAAGGAGCGAAATTAACACAAAGCAAGTAGAAGTAAGAAAATAAGAATAAGAAAAGCCAAAATCAATGGAATTGAAAAATTCAAAGCAACTGAGAATATCAGTGGCAACAAAAACTGATTTTTAAAAAATCAAAAAAATTGGTAAACCTTTAGAAGACACAGATTACCAATGAAAAGAATCAAAGGGAACATATTATTATAGACCCTACAGACATTAAATGGATAATAAAGCAATATATGAACAACGCTATGAACATAAATGCAACATTTTAGTTGAAAAGGACTAATTCCTCTAAATCTGCAAATTGCAAAAATGACTGATGATGAAATAGATAACATTTATCATCCTATCTAAAATAAATTGATTTTGAAAAAAAGGAAATTTTGAAAAAGAAATCTCAAGTTCCACATAGTTTAACTGGCAAATTCTACTATATATTTAAACAAAAAATAACATCAATTTTATAAAATTTATTTCATAAAAAAAAAACAAGAGAAGGGAATATTTCTCCAAATCATTTATAAGGATGTCATTACCCTGATATCAAGTCCAGAGAAAAACAGTACCAAAGAAAAAGAAAACAAGAACAAGAAAGTAAACTATATTCTAATATCCCTCATTTACACAGGTGCAAAAATCCTCAAAAACATGTTTGCAAATCGAATCCAACAATATAAGAAAAGGATAAAAACCACAATTCAGGGGGATTTATCCAGGTAATGCAAGGACAGACCAATATTTGAAATCAACCTATAAAAGCCATTATATTAATAGTCTGAAAAGAAATCCCTTATGATTTTATCAACTGATGCAGAAAAATCATTTGAATAAATTAATGTTTATTAACAATTTAAAAAATTATTACAGCAAGCTAGAAATAAAAATAATTTTTCCTAACCCATTAAATGACATTCACAAAAACACATCTATCATGTCATTTAATGAAGAAAGACTGAACATTGTCCTGAGCAATCCTAGCCACTTCAACAAGACAAGAAAAAAAAAAATCTCTGTGGGAATATTTTTTGTCAATATAGACAAGCTGATTTTACAATTTATATGGGAAGGCAAAATACCTAGAATTACAAAAAAAAAAAAAAAATGGCAAAAGAACACAGAGAAATTGCACTACCCAATTTCAGGACTTCCTGTAAAACTAATCAAGACTGTACAGAGTTGGAGGGAGGATATACACATTGACCAACTGAATGGAAAATAAGGAACACAGAAATAAACATACTCCTCCAATATCATCATTAAATTTCTGACAAAAACAGAAAAGCAATTCAAAAGAAAAAAGATTGCCTTTTCAGTAAATGGCATTCATACCATTCAATATCTACATGTAGAGCAAAAAGTAACACCAACAACAACAAAAAACCCAGTGTAAATTTCATACCTTCTACAAAAGTTTTAACTTAAAATGGATCGCAGATCTAAACATAGAATCCACAACCATAAAACTTTTAGAGGAACATATAGAAGATCTTTGTCATCTGGAGTTATGACACCAAAAGCATGATCCACAAAAAGCCTGGTAAACGAACATCAGTGCTGATGAATCCAAACATAACTTCTTCCATTGCAACCATAGTCATTTCATTCATATTCCTATCATTGCCACTCCAATCTGGAGTTATAACACCAAATGCATAATCCATAGTAATAAATTGGGCTTTATAAAATTGAAGAGTTTTTTTCTGTGATACACTGTTAAGAGAACCAAAGGATGGGTTAAGAGATTGGGAAAAATATTAGTATCTGCAGTGAAATTACTTATCTAGCAAAGGACTTTTATCTTGTATCATATCCTGAATACAACAGCATTACCAAATCTATAAAGGTGTTAAAATTAATAGACCTGTACAACAACAATGACAAAAACCACTTTAAGTAGAGAGTTATTTAAAAATATAAGAAAAAATTGAATGAAATCCAATTTTATTGAATTTCAATAATTCATTCAAAATTATCAAATTTTGAAGTGGGATTTCAAATTTTCATTTATAATACATTTATTTATTGCTAAAAATACATAATATTCAGCTTTATTATGATATTTTTGCTAAGGTCCGAGGTAAAGCTGCATAGTGCAAAATCTAGCCATTTTTGCATTTTCTCAGATGCCCTTAAGAGGGATCTTAATTACCCTAGTGATTGGTATCAGAAAGGAACTAAACTGGAGAGCTAAGCCTAAGAAAAAAAAAAAAAAAAAAAACCCACAGTCTAATTAGTGTCATTTGCAATAAAATATTGAGGTAGTTAAATGTTACAGTGGTTGTCTTTGACAATTTATAACAAATCAAGCCAAACTTTTATTTTTGTTTAACCGATTGAAACTGCCGCATCCTTGCATAGTGCAATTGCTTTAATTAGAAATTGCCCCAGTTCGTTTACCTTCGATATCCCTACTTCTGTTAGTTTAACTGAAAGTGATTTTTCTGTTGGCCTGCATATTATGCATGCTCTTCTCTAGGGCTGTGTGCACTGCTCAATATCACACTTGTGGCTTTGTTTGTTCTGACTGCTGTGAATGTGAGCCTCACTTTCTATGTAGATATTAAATGCACAGTACTCTGGAAAGCTAATTAACTCTTAAAAATTTTTTTTTTAATATTTCTTTTAAACTCCAGTTCCCAGTCCCAAATTATAATTTCTTTCTTTATTACAATCAGATATATACACAAATTAAATCTTCAGACTTTATGAGGATGCTTTACACAATGAATTTGAAACTCTTTTTTTATAAAAGAAATGACATTCAATAGTCTCATGTGGAGCATAGGGATAAGTGGATAAACTGTCTCATTTTGAGGCACAAACCTGATTAAAGTAAGTGAACTAATCTGTCCAATATCTAAATTCAAAACCCAAATTCATTCATTACAGGATAATAGCCATTAAGATCAAGACCAATAATTGAAGATATTTGTGTATATGTGGACAAAAAACTAAAAATTTTACTTGCTACGACTCTACTCAAGAGTTTTCAGGTTCAGCTAAACATTGAAGCTCACAAGACTGCCACAAGTCTCACGTGGCATCAAACACTTAGAAGGTTACAGGACAAGATTCACCACTTGGTTGGGCACAGTGGCTCACACCTGTAATCTCAACACATTGGAAGCCCTTGGAGGGAAGATCACTTCAGCCTAGGAGTTCAAGACCAGCCTGTGCAAGGTAAGGAGAAACTGCCTCTACAAAAAAATAAAAATAAAAAATAAGCTGGTCATGGTGGTGCATGTCTGTGGTCCCAGCAACTTGGGAGGCTGAAGTGGGAGGATCGCTTGGGTCCAGGAGATCGAGACTGCAGTGAGTCGTTGTGATCACAACACTGCACTCTAGCCTGGGTGAAAGGGTGAGACCCTGTCTCCAAAAAAAAAAAAAAAAAGAATCACATCTTGCCAGCAGGGAAGCATCAGGTATTATTCTGCAGAATTAGCAGCAGCAATCCACACTGTTTCTCAGGTGCAAGAAGACAAGATACATAGCAGTGGGTATGAAAGTCATCCTGGTTACAAACCTCAAGCTCCACGCGGAGTCCATATGTACTAAATTAATCCCATGGACATAGCTTTCAGGACCATCCTCCTGGTGCATACCATTTTTAAGTCACCATACTCAGGAAGCCCAACATTATGGCAGCACCATCTGGTATGTATAATTCATTTATAATTCCTCCCAGTATATATGCAAATTACCAATCAGAGGTCATGACACAGCAACCTTGCTTAGTAACTTGGTTGGTGTACCACTTTTATAAGGTTATCAGATCAGAGGCAGGGAGTTAACTAAAAGTCAAATTCTTATGCTGAAAGAAAAAACATTTTGCTAACATTTTGCTTATAAAGTAAATGGGTAGAAAGAAGAAAGGCAACTTTGTATACAGAAAAATATTCAAGACTTGGATTTAGAAAACATGTGGCTGAACCCTGACAGCACCTTGACAACTATGTATCATTAAGAAAATTATTTTACCTCATAGACTCCCCTTTCTTTGTCAGTAAATTTAGGATAATACTTGTTCTTAAGCATTTATTTTGAGGATAATATCACAGGTCAGTGTGAGTGTCCCAGAATTATAACTCAATTAATAGTGAAGAACAGCTTGTGACTGATGAGACAGCAAACTTACTGTTATCAGATCCATAATAGTACTCCACCAGCACATAAGAATAAAAGCATAGCTTTGAGCCTCCATCATTTGTCTTTCCTAATCTTTCATTGACTCTTCCATATACATGCCGAATCATATACTAGATTGCATATTATTTGAGAAACAAGTACCCTGTCCATCACTTTAAAAATTCCCCATGGCAGCCAGCTAGGTGCTCAATAAATTCTTGTTAAACAATAACACTCATCAACTAAAAACCACTGGAAAGCCAAAATGTACCATTTTTTAAAATTAACTCTTCTATAACGTAAGCAATAGAGATGATCACAATTCCTCAACTCATTCAAAAATTATTTACTGACCATTACCACATGCCAAGGATAGTGTTAAGGGCTAGAAATACAACTCTTTAACAGGTTAGCAAAATTTTCAATGTTTGCAGAGAGCTTACATACCAGCTGAGAAGACTTTAAAAAATGAGTTAATATTCAGAAAATAATTATATATCATGTGATATATGTGATGAAAACAAATGAATGAATCAAAGAATATCTAGATGAACCACTTTATACAGGCATGCTTCATTTTATTGTACTTCATTTTATTGTTCTTCACAGATACAGTGTTTTTTTTCCACAATTTGAAAGTTTGTGGCAACCCTGCATCAAGAAAGTATATCAGCACCATTATTCACACGCTATGTGCTCATGGCATGTTTATGTGTCACGTTCTGGTTAATTCTCCCAATAATTCAAACTTTTCCTTATTACTGTATTTGTTATGGTGATCTATGATTAGTAATCTTTGATGTTATTATTGTAATTATTTTAACAATTTCTGTGTTCTGACTGGTCCACCAACCAGCCATTCCCCCCATCTCTGTCTGTTTTCTTAGGCCTTCCTGTTTCCTGAAACACAGGGATATTATTAGGCAAATTGATAACCTGGCAATGGCCTCTAAGCAGTCAAGTACAAAAAAGTATAGTACCTCTTTCACTTTAAATCAAAAGCTAAAAGTTATTAAGCTTAGCGATTAAGGCACATTGAAAGCTGAGAAAGGCCAAAAGGCTAGGCCTCTTGTGCCAGTTAGCCAAGCTGAGAATGCAAAGGGAGAGTTCTGGAAGAAAATTAAAAGTGTTACTCCAACGCACACACGAATAATAACAAACTGAAACAGCCTTCATGCTGAGATGGAGGAACTATTAGTGCTCTATGCAGAAGATCAAACTACCCACAACGTTCTCATAAGCCAAAGCCTACATTAGGCCCTAACTCTCTTCATCCCTATGAAAGTTGAAAGAGGTGAGGCAGCTGCAGAAAAAAAGTCTGAATCTAGCAAAGGTCGATTCATATGGTTGAAGCAAAGACGCTTTCTCCATAAAATAGAAGTGTAAGGTGAAGCAGCAAGTGCTGATGGAACACTGCGAGAAGTTTATCTGGATGATCTAGCTTAAAAAAGAATTGATGAAGGTGGCTGTACTAAACACATTTACCATGTAGATAAAACAGCCTTCCAGTGGAATAAGATGCCATGTAGGACTTTTATTGCTAAAAAGAAGAAAGTAAGTGACTGAATTTAAAGCTTCACAGGACAATTTGACTCTCTTTTTAGAGGCTAATGCAGCTGGTGACTTCAAGTTGAAGCCAATGCTCATTTGCCATTTCAAAACTCATAGGTACCTTAGGAATTACACTAAACGTACTCTCATGGTGCTCTGTAAACAGAACAATAAAGCCTGGATGACACCATATCTGTTTTACAACATGGTTTACTGAATATTTTAAACTCACCCTTGAGATTCACTGTTCAGAAAAAAAAATAGATTCTTTTCAAAATATTACTTCTCATTGACAATTCACCTGGTCTCCCAAGAGCTTTGATGGAGATGTACAGAGAGGTTCATGTTGTTTTGATTCCTGCTAACACAATATCCCTTCTGCAACCCATGGATCAATGAGTCATTTCAACTTTCAAGTCTTATTATTTAAGAAATACATTCCATAAGGCTATCACTTCCATAGATAGTGATTCCTCTGATGGATCTGGCCAAAGTCAATTGAAAACCTCCTGGAAATGATTCACCATTCCAGATGCCATAAAGAACATTTGTGATCCATCAGAGGAAATCAAAACACCAACATTGGCAGTTGTTTGGAAGAATTTGATTCCAACCCTCATGCATAACTTGGAGGGGTTCAAGAATTCAATGGAGAAAATCACCAGAGACATAATATAAAGAGCAAGAGAACTAGAAATGGAAGTGGAGCCTGAAGATGTGACTGAATTGCTGCAATCTCATGATCAAACAAACAAATGAGGAGTCATTTCTTATGGGCGAGCAAAAACGTCAGTTCCTTGAGATGGAATGTACTCCTGCTGAAGATGCTGTGATCATCTTTGAGATGACAACAAGATTTAGAACATTACATAACTGAGTTAATAAAGCTGCAGCAAGGTCTGAAAGAACTGACTTCAACTGTGAGAGAAGTTCTACCACAGGATCACATGCTACAGGGAAATACTTCACCAAAGAAAGAGCCAATCAATGCAACAAACTTCACTGTTGTCTTCTTTAAGGCAATTGCCACATTCACCCCAACTCTCAGCAACTACTATCCCGATCAATCAGCAGTCATTAACATGCAGTCAAGCTGTGGCACTAACAAAAAGATTAGGACTTGCTGAAGGATCAGACGATCATTATCATTTTTCAGCAATAAAGTATTTCTAAATTAAGATATGCACAGGTTTTAGATATAACACTATTGAACACTCAATAGAGCACAGTATCATGTAAACTTAAGTTTTATGCACTGTGAAACCAAAAAAATTGTGTGACTTCATTATTTTGATAATTGCTTTATTGCTGTGGTCTGCTACCGAATCTGCCATACCTCAGAGATACGCCTTTATAAGGTAGTCAGGGATCATTACATTTAAGCAGAAATTTGAGGACTTACATAGGCAAAGAACAGCAGGGTGGAAAACAAATCAAGTCAAATGCCCTAAGTCAGAAAAACAACAACAACAACCTGGTTGGTGTGCTTGAGGATAGAAAGAAAACTATCTTTGTACGATGGTTTCCCTATTAGTGAAAAAGAAAAAAAAAAAAAAAGTGGAGCCATTTACTTACAAGGCAACATTATGTCAAAAGGCGTTCCAGAATGTGGTTCAGGTTAATTACGGAAGTTGTCATTCAGGTCTTAACATGGTCTCTAATTCAACTGATAAAGTTCAACACTGGTACAGAGTGGCATGCTAAAAATTACTAATGAGATGTCTACAATAAACTCTGATGAAGGTCTCCTGTCAAAAAACAAACCACAACTCTCAAACACGGCAGAGACCTGGGCTACATGAGAACTCTTTAAGTGGATCTAGTACTTGAATCACACTAAGAACGGTGCTTCACATCCAAAAGGAAACCAGAACAAATGAAGAGTCAGCTGTCCAACTTTGGCAAGATTTAATAGAATTCACGTCCACCTGGTCTTCTGGTCTACCAGATGAGTTGTGACAGCCATTTTCGCAAATGTCCAGGAAACACAGATCTTTAGACATTCTGTCTTTCTTCCTTTTCTTCAGTTAAGCACCCGTGCAGGGGTCAAATACTGTGGCTATCTAATAAAACATTTATATTCCAAGTAGGAGAAATTCATGCATTTGCCAAAACTAATTATAGATTATACCACAAGTCATTTCTTTCCTTATCTAAAAGTTGCCCCAAATGCGATGGCTGGAGGGATTTACGCAACCTAATATTCAGGTTGTGGTACAATGTATTTTTCGTAAGCACCTGAAATTGAAGCACAATTTATTCTACTTCCAACAAATAAAAGATTGCCCTAATTCTTAAAGAAAATGATTCATACACAAACTGTCCTATGTCGAGAAGGCTTTAGAAATGTGTTTAACAGTATTTTGAAGCCTTAGGAGGCAAATAGCAAGAAAGCAGAGCAAAAGTGGGGCAGAGGGCAGGGAACGGGAAAAGGAAAGACACAAGTGATGCAGAGACACTGCCAGGACCAGTGAAGTCACTTTGTGGAGTTTTCCCTTTGATTCTTTTCTTCTCACATACACAGAAGGCTTGATTACTTCTGCTTGAACCCAAGAGTTTATTAAGTTAGGTGACCTCTTTACTGTAATGTTTTACTCAAGTTGTTCTTTTGCTCTTTCATTTATATGTTCTTGGCATTTCTTTATTCCTTTGTTGTGTTTTTTTTTTCAATTTTTACAAAATTTAAGTGGATTTTTTTTTTCTTCCAGCCATTACGAAAGCTAGAATCCACTGGCAAACTTCAGTTTCTTAGCTTTTTCATCTTTAAGGTTAAATTCTTAACATGGGAAAGAAAGACTGCTTTTTAAAAACATAATTTTAAAATCTGCCTTCCAATCCTAGTGTAATATTGAAGGAAAGTAATTCAAGTCTTATCTATACCCAGGGCTTCTGGAGGTCAGTGAGATGTCAGTGTTTAAAAGTGTTGTATCAGTAGAAAATTTGCATTTTTTACTGGTAATTTGCTGTGATAGGTGGGCAATCCTGATTAGAGTCTGTCATTTTTAGGCAGCTGAACACCATCATTCTCCGTCTGCTTTCTATATGCTCTATGAGTTCTGAAAGATCCTTTCAAGGATGATGAAGGATGGAATCTTTCTTAAAGTATATTTTGAATCTCATCCAACAGATATGACATAATAAATCTTCAAGCTATTTCTGACCATATGTCACAACTCCTGAAAGCAAATGAAGGCTTTCACAGCTTTAAGGGATTATTTAACATTGACAGCTGTTGAGGCATTTATCCTGATTTTTCTTCTTTCTTTCTATCAAAAGTATCTACATAAGATGGCATGGCTTGTGGGTTGGATGAGATATAAAATGCTTGATGTATTATGTGATACCACATAAATTTCTTACGTGCCTTCATGTTAATCCATTTAAGTTCAACTACAAATAGCTGTGCCAACTGTGTGCCCAGCCCTTGGGCATGTAAGAATGAGATAATGTAAAGATGGAAATGTAAAGAAGAGATTTTTTAAAAAGCATGATATAAGGTAATGAACGAATGATTCATTGCATCAGAGCAGAGAATGCTGACTTTGGGAACAACAGGCTGGTAACGAAGATGTCTAGATTTCAACAAGTGTGACTTACAGCAAATCATGACATCATCAACAACCACCCCTCTGCCCCACTGCCAGGACCTAGTGTCTTCAGCTATGAAACATATGGCTTGAACTAGCTGATTTTTCAGTATGGTTTACAAAGTTCCCTATATTGTTTCAGAAGACAATGGTAGACTGAATCTACTATGTGCTATACTTATGTAGTTAAACAGTATGTAGGTACCCTTTTGGAAACCAGTGACTTGTAAAGTGATTTAACTAAATTACTTAAGCTTTTAAAAGAATAATGCTTTACTTGTAAATGCATTTTAAAATTTTAGAAAGTTGAGAAATTTTAGATGCTTTTCATATCTAAAATTCCAGAAGGAAAGACTTGATTACTGACTCTAATTACCCTTATGAAAACCAGATTCCTAAATAATTTGTTAAAGAAATACAATACTGGACAAATTCATACCTTGCTTGAAATTTTTTAGTAGCAGGACCAAAACTAGTATTTAGTTTCTGCTAGTTATTAAGCTGTAGACTACTATATGTTCTGATAAAAATAAAATTTGTGACACTAGTATTATATATTTTACAGATAAAAAATATTGGAGGACAACAACAAAAAAATCCATCAAACAAAAACAAAACACACATATGGCTTTGAATCTATCACTGCAAGATTCATTCATCAAGTTTTACTAAGTATTTACTCCTTACCAATGCTAGGTGAAAATGGAATAGCTGATGGAGCTCTCATTTTATGAAGTTTTCTATACAACAAACTTCTTTCTTTCTTTCTTTCCTTTTTTTTTTTTTTTTTTTTTTTTTGAGACGGAGTCTCACTCTGTCGCCTAGGCTGGAGTGCAGTGGCGTGATCTCGGCTCATTGCAAGCTTCGCCTCCCGGGCTCATGCCTTTCTCCTGCCTCAGCCTCCCAAGTAGCTGGGACTACAGGCCCCCACCACCATGACCGGCTAACTTTTTTTGTATTTTTAGTAGAGACGGGGTTTCACCATGTTAGCCAGGATGGTCTTGATCTCATGACCTCATGATCCGCCCGCCTCAGCCTCCCAAAGTGCTGGGATTACAGGTGTGAGCCACCGTGCCTGGTCACAACTAATTTCAATCATAAGTTTATATACACATGATTGTATTGAAACCAGTAATAATTACATTGGTGTGCAAGATACATATATTTTTAAAACCTTGTTATTCAAAACTGTGCCTGTGTAAGGAATATAACACTAATAATTAATTGTAGAAAGGTGCAACATATCACAATAAGAGGGGTAATATTAGTTATTTGGTTTGTCTGATCAATACAGAAAGTAACTGACGCAATATTTGCCCCAAAGTGTGGTTTTGGCCATAAACTTCCAGAGAAACATTGACTCATCACTTTCACATCTAGATAATTATTAAGATTTTCATTATGTTTTTCAATACATCAAGAGTTCTTTTCACTGAAAAACTTACATGTTAACCCTGCTAATATTAATTTATATTAGTGCTACCTTACGGTATTTCATCAAGTAGAAAATGATTTTTAAATAGTTGTCATCATCATTAAATACAATATTAAATGCAGTAAATGTGTTGAGTAAATTTAAATGTTTGTGGAATTCTTAACCTAACTTTATTGTAAAAAACTAAGTAGAAAAGCATGTGAATTTAAGCCTTTAATTTAAAATATTATGGCACAAGTCTCTCTATTTCCAATCTATCAACTACAAAAACTGATAATACTGCCAGTTTTTCCCGAGGTTGAAGAACCAGCAGTAATTAAAGACCATTTATCCAGTCAAAAAACAGAGACACAAAATACAGTATGACATCAGCTTGGCTGCCACAGCCTCTCAAGGGCAGGAAATCCATCACAATGACAACAGTTCATAACCAGAAACTGGGCAGAATGACTTTAAATGAATAAAAGCAAAGACAGAGTTTTGTATGAAAGCCAACTAGACATTGCACTGTCAGAAATTTGCCACCAGTAGTTAGTTCAGCCTCACAATGGAGACACACAACCGTAAGGTAGATAATGGTGAACACACACCCTAGAAGCCAAGAGAACAGAGTTAGTCTTGAGAAGGGTGGCTTAACATGTGAACAGATGTCACTGCTTTAGAAGACTCTTTAGAAGACCTCTCACACTCTTGGGCATTTAAACCTAATTTTAGATACCACATGCCACAAATTCAGGGGATGCCATTTACCTAGAATACAGTGTGTTGATATCTTATTAAAATCCAGTAGCACTAATTCTAAAATTATAAAGCTGATGTTTGAACCTTAATTGTATCATGAAATTTTAAGATAATCGCCAAGAAACAGCTTCTAAATGAAAAATTAGGGGAGAATTGAGAGCACACAAAATCTCAAAAAAATGACACTGTGGCATACTTTTACATTAAAAGTGAAGACACACTGACATTTACAGCTTAGAATAGCCTGGGACCCATAAATTCTCTGAACTCATCTATGTAAGAAAAGCAATAGTGTGGAGATGCTTGGGTTGTACTGCAAATACAGGTCTACTGTTAACAAGTCAGTTGTTTTCATTTAGACCGCCAATGAATCTTTTTATAATTGTTTCAATTACAACTAATGATTTAAAAAAAAATAAGCAAAAAAACAAAAATGCTTTTGTCTTTTATTGTTAAACAGCAAATAAAACTCAGGTCTTTCCTTAAAATGATTATTTTAGGCCAGACATGGTGGCTCATGCCTATGGGAAGCCAAGGTGGGATGACTGCTTGAAGCCGGGAGTTTGAGATCAACCTGGACAAAATAGTAAGACCCTGGCTCCACAAAAAATTAAAAAATATAAAATTAGCTAGGTATGGTGGCACGTGCCTATAGTCCCAGCTACTCAGAAGGTAGAGGCGGGAGGATTGCTTGAGTCCAGGAAGTTGAGACTGCAGTGAGCTATGATGGCACCATTGCACTCCAGCCTGAGCAACAGAGCAAGACCCTGTCTCAAAAATAATAATAATAAAATACAAATATTATTTTAATCAAAGTGTGTTCCCTTAAAATTATATGCAGAACTTCTCCATTGCAGTATTATCAGTAATAAAATTAACCGCTTAAGGTAATTTAGGAAAGAATCATTTTACTTAATGGCTTCTGTCAAAATTCATTTACCTCAAATTACCCTACAAATATAGCGAGGACAAGTTTTAAATCACGGGCCCTGTGCAATAACTTGGCTGTTTTGGACGGCATATATTTTTGAACATAAAATATATTGTTTCCAGAAAATAAGATAAATGAATATAATTTGATAATAAATAGTATGTTGTCACAAGAGACCTCAGGAGAAATATACATACCATGGAGTCTAGGAAAGAAAAATAAGTTGTTTTGGAAATATTAGAAATGTCTACCTTGTAAGCTTCTAGTTCCCATTACCTAGACTTTAACAGTGACCAAATATTTTCCACGATTTTGCACCTTCCACCATTATGATATTATTTTTAATGTAATACTTATTACATTTATTCATTCTATCCATTATTTGCTTCAGTGTCAGGCAGCTATTTTTCTCAATGCTGGAGTTATCAGTGACAAACAGAGATAGGCAATATATTGAGTGTGGAAGGGAACTTACATCGGGGGGATGGGGAGGAAGATGTTACATGAAGTGCAGGGAAGCAAATAAATACAAAAGTGGCTGTGTGATAAAAGCTACCAAGGACACAAGACAGGATGATACAATGAAGATTACATGGAGAGGACATTTTCGCAAGGAGATGGGTTAAACAAGATATTTCCTCTGGAATTCCCTCTACCTAAAGACCACACAGAAAGTTACTGTGTAACAGTGTCTCTCCTGAGCTCTATGTGTGATCATAGTCCTCCTGTGTTACCTGTAAGATTCTCCTTTCTACAAAACAAATAAATTAGATCTGAGAAAGACCCATACACATGTTCTTTCAGCTTTGTACCATGGTTATCTTTGCATGGGAACTGCCATAGTATATCCAACGACTACTCCCCACAATATAAACTAGAGTAGCTTTTACTCATAAAGAAGCACCTTCCATTTTCATTTTAGGAATGAATCCTCCCTGAGTGAGGGAGAGGCAGAAAGAATTAATGGCTCAACATTTCAAGTCCTAGGAAAACAACCTTATTTAGCTAGACAGCTGCAAATCTTGTCAAGACTTTAAAATGGATGTCTAGGTTTTTTTTCTTCTAATATTGATTGACAGATATGTGGATGAAGGTATACTCCTTCTCATTAATATCTCTGGTTCTCCCTTTCTTGCCACGCAGGATGAATTGCATTTCTCTACTTCTTTGAATTTAAGTGAGGAATGTGATACACTACAGTCAATAAAATTTGAGTACAAGACATGCATCACCTTCCAGCACAAATATTTTTTTGCTGGTCCAAAACCTTTCGGAGTTCTCTTCCCTTACTTTGGAGATCATGGAAGCAGGTGCCACATGAAGGCTCAGCACTGAGCCATAGCTTGGACAGGATGATAGAAGAAGCAACAAGAACCCCAGTGAAATTTAAGAAAGAAACATACCTTTGTGGTTTTAAGACACTGGAATTTTGGAGTCATCTGTTATCACAGAATAACCTACATTATCTGTTAAGGGTTGAATTTTGTCTCTCCAAAATTCATATGTTGATATCCTACCCCACAGTAGCTCAGAATGTGACCTTATTTTGAAATACGTCACTCCAAATGTAATTAGTTGGGTAATGATAAGGTCATAGTGGAGTAGGGTGGTCCCTTAATCCAAGAAGAACTAGTGTCTTTATAAAAAGGGGAAAGTTGGGCACAGACACACATAGACGAAGAATGCCATATGAAGTGTATTAGTCCCTTCTCATGCTGCGAATAAAGACATACCTGAGACTGGGTAATTTAGAAAGAAAAGAGGTTGAATTGACTCACAGTTCTATATGACTGGGAAGGCCTCAGGAAACTTAGAATCATGGCAGAAGGCACCTCTTCGCAGGGTGGCAGGAGAGAGAATGAGAGCTGAGCGAAGGGGAAAACCCCTTGTGAAATCATTGGATCTCGTGAGAACCCAATTACTATCATGAGAACAGGATGGGGAAAACCACCACCATGATTCAATTATTTCCACCTGCTCCTACCCTTGACATGTGGGGATTATTACAATCAAGGTGAGATCTGGGTGGGGACACAGCCAAACCATATCATGAAGATAAAGGCAGAGAGTGGGATGATGGAGTAGAAGCCAGGGAACACTAGAAATTGCCCACAAACCACCAGAAGCTACAAGATCCTAAAACAGATCAGAGCCCTCAAAGGGAACCCTGCTGATACCCTTATTCCTTATTCCTCACCTCTCTATTCTTTTCTATGTATACAGGCAGGTGACACGGAAATCTTAGACTTTCAGCCTCCAGAACTATGAGACTATAAATTTCTGCTAAGTCACCCAGTTTTCGGTTCTTTGTTACTGCAGTCCCAGCAAAAGAATACACTATTCTAACACAACTATCCATTGTTTCAAGCAGAAGATAATGTATGTTAGGGGAGAGGAGGGAACAACTAATAGTGACAGTAAGTAACAAGGAGATATAATCTGTTTTCCTGAAATTACCTACTTGTCATTTAAAATTTCTTTCATTATCATTTTAACAATAGGGATAATTTTATACCTGATTTCTATAACTAAGAAAATATGCTTCTGTTCAAAATTAAAGTGTCCACAACTTAAAGAAAACGAGAAAGTTTATTCAATTTTCTCAGAGGCCATTTTCATATTTACATGATCCTATTCTGCTGTCTCTTAATTATGAATGCTGAAGCTTTTAGCTTTAGAGGATCCAATAGGTTTGCAATGAATGATTAAGGGTTCATAAAGTTTTTACCAGCACATTAATCTCCAGGTGCAGAGAAAGTCAAGACACTCGTTAAAATTCTCTAGCCCTCGCACAAGGTTGCCTCAGGAAATGTGGTAAATAGTTACAATGCTGGCTCCCTGAGATAGCACCTAAACACATCAACTTCAAAGAAATGCTGTCTAGAAAAATAAGTAGTCTACTTTTAGTTAGTTGGCCTAATAAATAAAGAGAACTTTATTTTACAGGACTCTTTCTTTCTGAAATGAAACACTATATGAACAGCAAGTTCATGATGCAGAACTTAGAAAAGCGGTAGATGCTTGATATGTGAGAGGGTTGTGTCTTTAGTCTCCTGCAGAGAGTACTAGTGGTCTCCAGGGAGAATACTTGTGGACTAACAGAATGAATGAAGAAAAGAGACACAATGAGACATGACTGTTAGGCCAGCAACTAGGTCCTGTCACGAGTCTCACTTCAAACAATTCAATGATAGTGATAATTCCTTTCTCTTAGAAATCCCATACCTCATGGCTTTTTAGATAACGACTATCATTTTCTTGCCATCTTTTTGCCTCCATCTTGGGTTTTCTTTCCTGGCTGTTGATTTTTGAGTCTACTTTCTAAAGAGTAATTTCTCCAAGGCTTATTCTTTACCTCTCTGTTCTTTTCCATATATTATCTTTCTCTTGGGGAGACAGGAAAGTGACATGGAAAAACCACAGGTTTTAAAGCCAAACATACCCAAGCTGAAATCAGGCTCCAGATTTGTTAGCTGATCAAAACATCAACCTCCTCGAGTTTCTTTTCCTTCATTTGAAAATAATCATACTTCCCTTAAAAGTTACTTATGAGTACATGGCCGAATAGGAACAGCTCCAGTCTCCAACTCCCAGCGCGAGCAACACAGAAGACCGGTGATTTCTGCATTTTCAACTGAGGTACTGGGTTCATCTCACTAGGGAGTGCCGGACAGTCTGTGCTGGTCAGCTGCTGCAGCCCGACCAGCCAGAGCTGAAGCAGGGCAAGGCATCGCCTCACCTGGGAAGCGCAAGGGGGAAGGGAATCCCTTTTCCTAGCCAGGGGAACTGAGACACACAACACCTGGAAAATCAGGTAACTCCCACTTCAATACTGCGCTTTAAGGAAACAGGCACACCAGGAGATTATATCCCACACCTGACCGGGAGGGTCCCACGCCCACGGAGCATCCCGCATTGCTAGCACAGCAGTCTGTGATCTACCCGCAAGGCAGCAGCGAGGCTGGGGGAGGGGCGCCGCCATTGCTGAGGCTTAAGTAGGTAAACAAAGCCGCTGGGAAGCTCGAACTGGGTGGAGCTCACAGCAGCTCAAGGAAACCTGCCTGTCTCTGTAGACTCCACCTCTGGGGACAGGGCACAGTAAACAATAACAAACTCAGCAGAAACCTCTGCAGACCCAAACGACTCTGTCTGACAGCTTTGAAGGGAGCAGTGGATCTCCCAACATGGAGGTTGAGATCTGAGAAGGGACAGACTGCCTGCTCAAGTGGGTCCCTGACCCCTGAGTAGCCTAACTGGGAGTCATCTCCCACTAGGGGCGGTCTGACACCCCACACCTCACAGGGTGGAGTACTCCCCTGAGAGGAAGCTTCCAAAGCAAGAATCAGACAGGTACACTCGCTGTTCAGAAATATTCTATCTTCTGCAGCCTCTACTGCTGATACCCAGGCAAACAGGGTCTGGAGTGGACCTCAAGCAATCTCCAACAGACCTACAGCTGAGGGTCCTGACTGTTAGAAGGAAAACTATCAAACAGGAAGGACACCTACACCAAAACCCCATCAGTATGTCATCATCATCAAAGACCAGAGGCAGATAAAACCACAAAGATGGGGAAAAGCAGGGCAGAAAAGCTGGAAATTCAAATAATAAGAGCACATCTCCCCCGGCAAAGGAGCGCAGCTCATTGCCAGCAACGGATCAAAGCTGGACGGAGAATGACTTTGACGAGATGAGAGAAGAAGGCTTCAGTCCCATCAAACTTCTCAGAGCTAAAGGAGGAATTACGTACCCAGCGCAAAGAAACTAAAAATCTTTTTTTTTTTTTTTGAGACGGAGTCTCGCTCTGTCGCCCAGGCTGGAGTGCAGTGGCTCAATCTCGGCTCACTGCAAGCTCCGCCTCCCAGGTTCACGCCATTCTCCTCCCTCAGCCTCCCGAGTAGCTGGGACTACAGGCGCCCGCCACTGCACCCGGCTAATTTTTTCTATTTTTAGTAGAGACGGGGTTTCACCATGGTCTCGATCTCCTGACCTTGTGATCCGCCCGCCTCAGCCTCCCAAAGTGCTGGGATTACAGGCGTGAGCCACCACGCCCGGCCGACCAATAGCAGGCTCTGAAATTGAGGCAATAATTAATAGCCTACCAACCAAAAAAAGTCCAGGACCAGATGGATTCACAGCCGAATTCTACCAGAGGTACAAGGAGGAGCTGGTACCATTCCTTCTGAAACTATTCCAAACAATAGAAAAAGAGGGAATCCTCCCTAACTCATTTTATGAGGCCAACATCATCCTGATACCAAAGCCTGGCAGAGACACAACAAAAAAAGAGAATTTTAGACCAATATCCCTGATGAAAATCGATGCAAAAATCCTCAATAAAATACTGGCAAACCGGATTCAGCAACACATCAAAAAGCTTATCCACCATGATCCAGTGGGCTTCATCCCTGGGATGCAAGGCTGGTTCAACATTCGCAAATCAATAAACATAATCCAGCATATAAACACAACCAAAGACAAGAACCACATCATTATCTCAATAGATGCAGAAAAGGCTTTTGACAAAATTCAACAGCCCTTCATGCTAAAAACGCTCAATAAATTCGGTATTGATGGAACGTACCTCAAAATAATAAGAGCTATTTATGACAAACCCACAGCCAATATCATACTGAATGCGCAAAAACTGGAAAAATTCCCTTTGAAAACTGGCACAAGACAGGGATGCCCTCTCTCACCACTCCTATTCAACATAGTGTTGGAAGTTCTGGCTAGGGCAATCAGGCAAGAGAAAGAAATCAAGGGGATTCAGTTAGGAAAAGAAGAAGTCAAATTGTCCCTCTTTGCAGATGACATGATTGTATGTTTAGAAAACCCCATTGTCTCAGCCCAAAATCTCCTTAAGCTGATAAGCAACTTCAGCAAAGTCTCAGGATACAAAATTAATGTGCAAAAATCACAAGCATTTGTATACACCAGTAACAGACAAACAGAGAGTCAAATCAGGAATGAACTTCCATTCACAATTGCTTCAAAGAGAATAAAATACCTAGGAATCCAACTTACAAGGGATGTAAAGGACCTCTTCAAGGAGAACTACAAACCACTGCTCAGTGAAATAAAAGAGGATACAAACAAATGGAAGAACATACCATGCTCATGGATAGGAAGAATCAATATCGTGAAAATGGCCATACTGCCCAAGGTTATTTATAGATTCAATGCCATCCCCATCAAGCTACCAATGAGTTTCTTCACAGAATTGGAAAAACCTGCTTTAAAGTTCATATGGAACCAAAAAAGAGCGCGCATCTCCAAGACAATCCTAAGTCAAAAGAACAAAGCTGGAGGCATCACGCTACCTGACTTCAAACTATACTACAAGGCTACAGTAACCAAAACAGCATGGTACTGGTACCAAAACAGAGATATAGACCAATGGAACAGAACAGACTCCTCAGAAATAATACCACACATCTACAGCCATCTGATCTTTGACAAACCTGAGAGAAACAAGAAATGGGGAAAGGATTCCCTATTTAATAAATGGTGCTGGGAAAATTGGCTAGCCATAAGTAGAAAGCTGAAACTGGATCCTTTCCTTACTCCTTATACGAAAATTAATTCAAGATGGATTAGAGACTTAAATGTTAGACCTAATACCATAAAAATCCTAGAGGAAAACCTAGGTAGTACCATTCAGGACATAGGCATGGGCAAAGACTTCATGTCTAAAACACCAAAAGCAACGGCAGCAAAAGCCAAAATTGATAAATGAGATCTCATTAAACTAAAGAGCTTCTGCACAGCAAAAGAAACTACCATCAGAGTGAACAGGCAACCTACAGAATGGGAGAAAATTTTTGCAATCTACTCATCTGACAAAGGGCTAATATCCAGAACCTACAAAGAACTCAAACAAATTTACAAGAAAAAAACAAACAACCCCATTAAAAAGTGGGCAAAGGATATGAATAGACATTTCTCAAAAGAAGACATTCATACAGCCAACAGACACATGAAAAAATGTTCATCATCACTGGCCATCAGAGAAATGCAAATCAAAACCACAATGAGATACCATCTCACACCAGTTAGAATGGCGATCATTCAAAAGTCAGGAAACAACAGGTGCTGGAGAGGATGTGGAGAAATAGGAACACTTTTACACTGTTGGTGGGATTGTAAACTAGTTCAACCATTATGGAAAACAGTATGGTGATTCCTCAAGGATCTAGAACTAGATGTACCATATGACCCAGCCATCCCATTACTGGGTATATACCCAAAGGATTATAAAGCATGCTGCTATAAAGATACATGCACACGTATGTTTATTGCGGCACTATTCACAATAGCAAAGACTTGGAATCAACCCAAATGTCCATCAGTGTCAGACTGGATTAAGAAAATGTGGCACATATACCCCAAGGAATACTATGCAGCCATAAAAAAGAATGAGTTTGTATCCTTTGTAGGGACATGGATGCAGCTGGAAACCATCATTCTTAGCAAACTATCACAAGAACAGAAAACCAAACACCGCATGTTCTCACTCATAGGTGGGAACTGAACAATGAGATCACTTGGACTCAGGAAGGGGAACATCACACACCGGGGCCTATCATGGGAAGGGGGGAGGGGGGAGGGATTGCATTGGGAGTTATACCTGATGTAAATGACGAGTTGATGGGTGCTGACGAGTTAATGGGTGCAGCACAGCAACATGGCACAAGTATACATGTGTAACAAACCTGCACGTTATGCACATGTACCCTAGAACTCAAAGTATAATAATAAAAAATTTTAAAAAAAGGTTACTTATGAGATTTCCATAAACTTAACTTCAACTTGTGTAAAATGCACAGTACATGGTAGGCACTCCACAAAGTCTAATCCCTGACTCTTAAAGATCTCACTCAATATTCTAATTTCAACTTGCTTTCACACCATAAACTAAGAAGGCGAGTCAAAAGAAAGGTAGAATGGAAAGCCATGTTAAACACAGGGGCATATTGAATGAAAGTGGGGGGAGAAGGAGGATTTTAGAACTAGAGAAAGCAGATTTTAGAACCAGAGAATGCAATTCAGGAATGACTTGGTCTTTGACACCATCGGTACTTAATAATTCAAGAATCAGGCAATGTCCAAGGCTGAAGAGTTTTCACAAAATAATCCTCGAATGTTTTGAAGGTTCCATGGATTTATTAAATCCATGCAAACAGAGTTTATCATTTAAGAATCACTCAAGGTAGTCTCAAAACACAAGTAGGGTACATGAGTTATGAGTTAAGCTTACAAAGCTAATTCATATGTGCAAAAGTATGTCATGCTGGAAAGAAAGGTTGGCACGTTACAGGAACTGGGGAAATGAATCAGTGACATAAATGACAAAGGTTTTGGATTAGGAAAGCATCATTAGTCCATATGTAATATACACAAATGCTTCTCAATATCTACTTTAATCCATGTTCTGTTTGAATAAACACAATATGTCTTAGTTGTTCTAATTTTATTTTAAATCTCAATGTAAATAAATTGATAAGAGTAAAAGAAGGAAAACAATGGGCCAAAGTGCCGCTACATTTGATCATTAGTATAAAAAAAAAGAATTTAAGGGTTGTATAGCTTCCACTTGAGACTTACTATTTCATGGTAAAAAGGGTTAATACTCATAGACATCTTATAATTATACCATCATGTAAATGTGATAGTAATTCTCAAAGAAGCTCTGAAGCAAAAGATACCATGTTTTAAAACAGATGTCAATTGACCCAAGTGTTTCCAAATCAAAGGGTAATGCTTATTAGATCAGCTATTGTTAATTGGCCAAGGATACATATTAAGAAAAGGAATACATTTCTAATATACTTTAAAATATTTTATATCACTTTAAGCAAACTGAACAAGTGAATATACAATGCCTTGCTTTGTATGCAGTAGAAAAAGCTGTCTCATAGTATCTAGCCTTACTTATAATCCTGAAAATAGTATGAGATGCTACTTGAAAAATAGTTATTACTATGGTTCGCTGGATAAAGTTATTTTTTTCTAAAAGCAAATAGGCTGAAGCATGACTGCAAACCAATTTCAGCTATAACAGCTACCATGTAGCACATAGCATCAGCTCACTACCTAACACATTCTAATAAAGTTTACTGTAACATAAAATATTGCTGTATTGTTAATGATACTGCAACTTGAAGCAGCCCAGAGAAAGCATTCACTATTATTATTTTTTTAACGTTAGCATAAAAATAAACCCGGCGAAGACGCCATCTCAATTTTTTCTTCCACCTGGATTAACTACATCTTTTCTGAAATACATTTTCCTGTTGCTCTGGTATCATAAATATTAGAAAAAGTCAATAGTAATTAAATGCATTAACAAGTTTTACATTGGAGCATCTGGTGGCTGACACAGTTCATAAATCTGAAAACCCAAAAGTACATGATCCCTCAACTAGAATGCTATTGAAGTTTTAGAAAGAATTTTGTTTTAAATTTAGCAGCATCAAATTCGAGAGTGAGACAGTCATTTAGGAAGGATTGGAAAACATTTTTGCAGTGGGCCGGTTAGCGTAAATGTTAGGCTTTGTAAGTCATAAGGTCCCTGCTGCAACTACTCAACTCTGTGGCTATGACAGAGTACATACTCACGTACAATATGGACGTGAACGGGCATGATGGTGTTCCAACACAATTTTACGTATGAAAACTGAAATTTAAATATTATGGAATTTCCACGTGTCAGGACTATTCTTTAAAACATCCCCCCGCAACCATTTAAAAATGTAGGAGCCATTATTAACTTGTGGGCCACACAAAACTAGGGCACATTTGGCCCACAGGCCATAGTCTGCCAAACCCTATTTTAATACAACATCTATATGAACAAACTAGGAAAAGATCTAGATGAGGAACTACACATAGAGCAGAAGTTTTCTCAACTCAAAGATTTGCAATACATTTCTAACTGGAGAAAAAGCTAAAGCTTTAATTTTTTGAGTAATATAAAATATTTTTAAAGACAAACTCATTTCCTTTCTCCAATAACCTGGTCCTCTCCACATGCTCTGTATCTCAATGATACACCCAGTTGCCCAGCCCTTCAATTACACATTATCTTTGATTCTTTTCTCTCTCTCTTAAACTTATCCAATCACTTGCTCCTACCAGATCTTGCCCTTAAATAACTTCCAAATTATCTGCAATGTATTATCCTGATATATACCACCATCCCTTCAAGCTTAGATTATTTTAACAACCTTTTCACTGGTCCAGATGCCTTCAGGCTTACTGGACTCCAGTCCATCTTCATTGAAGCTGGAACTTTCTATTTTCCAATGACAAATTGATCATATTAACTCTTCCATGTATTCCAATGACTTCATATGTCCTCAGGATAAAATACAAACTCCTCATCATGGCTTACAAGATCTTTCATAAATAAACTATTTCCTAAAGGTTCATCCTTACCTTAAACTGTATTTAATGAAATACAGCCACTAAACAGTGGGAAGTGTTGGAGCTCCCAGCAGCTTCTACTCCCCGGACAGAGGTACACATTCTTCAGGGAAATGCAGAAGTTGAGGGAGCTATGATATCTCTTCTATGCAAGGTGCAGAAGCATCAGAAAGAAACACGTTTTACCAGTCCCCACGGCTGCAAAGAAGAGAGTGGTATTGTGTAGGCGTGGGAGGTTCTTGCAGCACCAAGTACTGAAGTTTTTCTAAGTTCACACTTGCTGAATGACTAGAACTTTCCTTACTCATAAAATAAGAATGAGCGCCTATGGCTCAATTCCAAATTGACATAAAATATCTGCAAAGCACTTTAAGATTACAGATGAGGAGGCTCACATAATTAAAACATGTGATGAGATTACATTAGGAAACCAGTGTATTGCTAAGAAGAAGAAATTAAGAAAAGGCTGACTTGTTATTTCAATGTCCTCCCTGGAATTGTTAACTTTTTATGTAACTTTCTCTGTCTTGTTCAACTGTAAATATTTGGCTCTTGTGATAAAAATGTACAAACATGAAGTCTGAGAAGCTACTAATAGGAAGTGAGAAAAAAATCGATGGTGGTAGATAAAACAAATAATGAACACTAGAGAACTGTGACCAAAAGTGGAACATGGCCTGGCGTGGTGGCTCATGCCTGTAATCGCAGCACTTTGGGAGACTGAGGCAGGTGGATCATGAGGTCAAGAGATTGAGACCATTCTGGCCAACATGGTGAAATCCCATCTCTACTAAAAATACAAAACGTAGCTGGGTGTGGTAGTGGGCACCTGTAATCCCAGCTACTCAGGAGGCTGAGGCAGGACAGTTGCTTGAACTCAGGAGGCAGAGGTTGCAGTGAGCCGAGATCCTGCCACTGCACTCCAGCCTGGCGAAAGAGCGAGACTCTGTCTCAAAGAAAAAAAAAAAAAAAAAGAGTAGAACATGATTAAGCGAACAAAGTTCACCAAAGCAGGGAAGTTCTTTTTGGAAAATTGGATCTACTCTACAATTTGTATACTTTACTTTTTTTTTTTTTTTTTTTTTTTTTTTTTGACTGAGTCTCTATGGTCAATCTGGAGTGCAGTGGCGTGATATCAGCTCACTGCTACCTCCGACTCCCAGGTTGAAGCAATTCTCCTGTCTCAGCCTCCTGAGTAGCTGGGATTACAGGTGCCCACCTCCACACCCAGTTAATCTTTATATTTTTAATAAAGACAGGGTTTCACCATGTTGGCCAAGCTGGTTTTGAACTCCTGACCTCAGGTGATCTGCCCGCCTTGGCCTCCCAAAGTGTTGGGATTACGGGTGTGAGCACCACGCACGGCCTACTGTCCTTTTCTTTAAAGAGGATGTTAATAAAAGAGGGTGTTATTATTTGTATCCATGTAGTCCAGAAGAAAGAATTTCTGCTAAGGAGACTAACCCAGCCAACAATCATCATCTAGGTGAATAAATAAAACTCAATTCAATCCCTGACCACCAGGACCTCCATGACAGGGTACCCACCTGTGTTTCACACCTTAATTCTAGACAGCCTCTGTTTCATACTTGATGTCCTGGCAATACCACAATGCCTGTAATTCCTAACCCATCCCTTAATGTGTGGTGGTTGACTTCCTCCTTTTCCTACTCTTTCCTTATACTTCATCTTGTACCCTTCCTTATGGATCGAGGAACCTGTCTCATCTGTGCTTTTATCACAGCATGCATGGGCATCCTTACATTGTGCTTTGTTCATTCATGTCACAAATATTTATTAAGTGCCTATTCTATATCTATCCCTTCTCTCGGTCATGGGTATTTGGCTCAAGAATTTGATGTCTTGTGTCTTTACACAGTACAGTGCCTTTAGCTACTTGAAGATAAGAATTCTGAATTACGTATCTTTGTACCTTTCTATATGTAATAGGTACTCAATAAATGTTCACTTAATAAAGAAGCAGATTAACTAACAAATGAAGAGATGCTCTAAGAAGTTTTATTTTGTTGTTGTTGTCATTTTAAGTATCTGGAAGTTTGAAAGCAAGAATATCTTCTGAAGCTTGATAAAGGAGGATTCCTTATTGAATCTCATACAAGATATTTATTACTGGATAGGACAAAAGAATCTTGATAAAAACACTGTTTCACATATAATAAAACAGTTCCACTTAAATATGGAAAACAGAATAAAATCAAATGTCAATGCAAGTTATCCAGATTACATTACTCAGTCTTGTTTGACAATATTTACAGAGGCAAGTCTCCTATTTATAGTCTTATTTAATTAATATCTGCATAATGGTCCTTTGTGAGCTTTTCATCATGGTGATTTTCATATGGAAAAATATCCTCCATCAAAGTACTTCAACTCACACGACGCCTTTCTAGGAAGCTCAAAATTCACATGTAGTCATACATCACTTAATGACAGGGACATATTCTGAAAAATGAGCGTTAAGAGATTTCACTGCTGTGCAAACCTCATAGAGTATACTTAAATAAACCTAGGTGGTATAGCATACTGTACACCCAGGCTGTATGGTATAGTCTTTTTCTCTTAGGCTACAAACCGGTGCAGTATGTTATTCTATAGAAAAATGTAAGAAAATTACACTACAATGGTAAGTATTTTACAAGGAATTTTTTATTTATATTATAATCATCTGGGACCATCATATATGTGGTTCATCCTTGACCAAAACATCATTATGAAGCACATGTCTATAATTATCAATTCATTGTTAATTATGTCTAAATCCACTCTAAGGAAGTTGATTATAACTAAAGCCATCATACGATACTTAAGAGAGACACAGAGAGAAGTATATAGCATAGGCGTTGCTGCCTCGGCCCTGTGTGCAGAATCATGTACAAGATTAAAGGGAAAAAACCTTGACATCTAGTTTAACTCAACAATGAATAGACATTATTTATGAACAACGGCATACACATGCCTGATTAAATCTATTTTTGGTTTAGTTCATTAATGTTCAGGCTATCAGACTTAACTCTTTTCTGAAAAACCCTTTGATAACGATGAGAGGTTCACTGAAACACTGAAAAGTTATTATACAAACAGGAATTGAACTCCACCAAGGCATCTCGATGAAAATTGTACAGAGAAATGTATGACCAAGATCCAGGTTATCAAGACATAAACTCATCTGATAATTGAGAGGACTGATAATTTAGTTTATATAACACTTCATGTATATATTTCCAACTAAAGACTTAAGTTTTGCATCATCATTTTAAGTTTGAGTTTTGAATATTTAATAGAAAAATTCACTTGTGGAATAGGGCCAATTACAATGTCTTGATCAAAAGTAATATGCGCATCCTTATCTAGAAAAGGGATTGATTTTCTCATCATGTAACTTTGGTGAGATGGAGTAGAATGGATAGAGGGAATTAACCTACTGACTGATGTGCCAAACCAATCCGTGGAAGAAGGTATTTTACTCTAAAAAATTTCTGTGCACATGCTGATGATGGGCAAAATCAGAAAAAAAAAATGTTAACTCAACCTCTCCTAAACATGTGATGAGAACATTTGCATGTTTTTGCTTTAGTTTGGTTTTGAACCTGAATATCTAAAATATAAATGTCACAGCTAAAAGAAGGGACATTACATAAAGAAGCAACGAATTCTCAACTTTATACTGTAACTGTTTTGCCACTAACATAAGAATTTGATAAAGTCATGAGTTAATGACAATGACAGCTAGAACCAAGTTTCAGTGGCCCCTTACATAGCAATGCAGTCTGCAGCCATGATGCATTTGGCTAAAACGAATGGATTTTAGATTCAGTCTCCTACTTAATTCTTGCTTACTCTGTGATGTAAGGCATGTTCGTGGCCTTTCAAACCAGAGAACCTGACACAGAAAGCACCACCATCCCCCCCAAAATAGTAAAATACTTTATATTTCTGCTAAGGACATTGATTTTTTTAAAAATCTTTTTTCTATTTTCATAAATCTGAAACTTATCAAACAAAAAATAAAAAAGTAATGACACTCACAAAAAATAAATCTCAACAGTTAAAAAAATAAAGCTATGGAAGTATCTTATAAACATTAAGCTCTTTCAAGTTCATATTTTTAAAGAAAAAGCAAACATTGAATCTAATGGCAAGAAAAAATTTGTACGTGTCTTTCAGTCACATTGTAACCTCAATCGAACGATTCATCCTGAGCAGTATCTTAAAGCTCCATTTATGCTACTACAGACAAAATAACTGAGGAGAATCAAGAAAACGGGTTGTAGTCATCATGCTATGTCTAATTATTCCTGAAGACATGCCAATTCTACTGCTTTTACATGTGTACAAAGAGTGGTTTGTAATGGGTTGTAAAAACCCAACTTGGCTGTAAAAACCTATTCTAGCTAAACAGATGATTCTAGCAGCTACTAATACCCTCCTATCCAGAGTCACTGCAAAATAATTTGTGATTGCAGTATTTCTGAATGAGCGCTCAAATTATCTAACAAAGATGACCTCAGTGTTGCAGCAAGACACGTGGGATGTTGAATTTTCAGGCCAAAGACCTAGACAAAGGAAGTCTGCTCTAGGATGAAAAACTGGTGTTCTAATCACATCTCTGAGCACTTTTGAGTGAAAGGATCTTGGAGGAGCTAGGATGGAATGCATTCCAAACTAGCTACAACATCCTTATACTCTTACTGTGGACCTTGGAAGGTTTAACTTTAGGAAGTACAATTGAATTTTAAAAAGTGAACAAGTAGGTCCCTGGTTTAGTCACAAACCCAAGAAGATTTCCTTCAATCATTCCTATTATCTCCTATTATTTTAACATGATTACTAAAAACACTACTATCCTTATTCTGATAGACAACCTTTTTATCCATTTCCTTCACCCTCCCTCTCTGCCATCTTTGCCTGTGAAGGTATATTTCCTTTGTCTCAAAGTCCAGTGGAAATTTCTTTAAAAAAATAGCTTTCCTGAAGAGTTCCTTGTATAACCATTAATATTTGTTTAAAATCAAAGTGTAGCAAATAAAATTCCTGCCATTCATATACTTGTAGCCTGTCTTGGATTTTTCCATCATTTATTCATTCCATAAGGATTTATTAAAAGCCCACTGTGTCCTTGACAATATGCTAGGTACTAGAAAAGCTGAATAAGACCGCATTAACAAGTTAACATCCACAATGGATGACAAAACATTACAGAATTAAATGCAAGTTAGTGCAATTAGCACTACTAGGGATGGCAGGAACATGGTGAAAGCAATAATTTGCTCTGCAGGTTGGTGCAGGAAGTGTGAAGACGACAGTGAAGAGTTGACAGACTCCAATTCTCTTAAAATAGAGAAGTTTGAGCCTTTTGAATACTGATTTCAATTATGGTTCACTTTGAAAACATGAGAACTGAGTTACATGTTTCCAATATTACCTTTCACCTAGAATTGCAATTTAGTTTAATATGGACATCACATACAAAAATGATGCTTAAAAGCCCTGACTATGACAGTATTAGGAACTAGGATACGCTCTTCATCTGCAACCTTCCATTATAGAAAATGAGGTTACATGCACTCAGATAACTAGTCTGTAAAGATAATGATATCACATTCACTATGACCTAAACACAGACTGGTTACAAAAGGAAAAAAAGGAAACATAAAAATCCCTTACTATTCCAGACATCAGTACAGTATATTTTTCCAACTTTTCTAATACCCTCTAACTCTCTATTCAGTAAGAAACAATAAACTGAAATAACATTTAGGCTTATAGCAGAAATGTTTGCTTCCAACTCACCATAAACAAAGATAAGTAACCGTGATATAAAGAGTTGGTGCAGTTTATAAAAAGTTAGTTACATATTTTGAGGATGAAAGACTAAACATACTGTCGTCTCCTACTTTAAAAGAAAATGCTAAGTTCTATACTTAGTGAAATAAGAATATCAAATCCTTCATTTGTACACTTCTTCTAAAAACAATTATACTGCCAAAATATTAGACATATTCAGAAACAACAACATGTATGTTAAATGAACTACATATGATATGTACAAAGTAGGAAAAGTATTAAAAGGGAATAATTTTGTTGGCTGTCAGAACCACAATGTGATATAAAGCTTTGGATTACATTTTTATGAGAGTTTGTGTCCGGATGAGAGGGTATTTTAAAAGAATTAAAGTAAAAACATATTTCTTTGTTTGCTTTATATGCATGGCATGTTTTTTGTTTTTTGTTGTTGTTGCTTGTTTGTTTTGAGATGAAGTCTCGCTCTGTCACCCAGGCTGGAGTGTAGTGGTGCGATCTCAGCTTACTGCAACCTCCGCCTCCCAGGTTCAAGCGATTCTTCTGCTGCAGCCTCCCGAGTAGCTAGGACTACAGGCATGTGCCACCACACCTGGCTAATTTTTGTATTTTTAGCAGAGACGAAGTTTCATCATATTAGCCAGTCTGGTCTCAAACCTCTGAACCTCATGATCCACCTGCCTCGGCCTCCCAAAGTGCTGGGATCACAGGCGTGAGCCACCATGCCTGGGTAGCGTGATGATGAGTTAATTTTTCAATTTCTTGTCTCTTAACAAAATGAACCTTGAAAATTTAACAGAAAAACAGTTTCCTTGCTCTCATCCCCACTTAACACCAATTTACCAAAAAAAAAAAAAAAAAGAAGAAGAAGAAGAAGAATTGCATTTTGACTTTTTACTGGAAACTTTTTGCTATGGATAATTTTAATAGTATATTTTGATAACATTTTTTAACAATTGAACATAATAAATGGATTCACTAATAAATGTTGATAATTATCTGCTGGAATCTTGAGAATACAAAATATAGTGAAGTAATGAATTGATTCTCTATGGTCACAGAATAAAAATAAAATCCCATAATCTCTCCCAAGTATATATAATGGTTATTGCTATTCTAAATGATTTCTATTTTTACATTGGCCAAAGCATGTTTTACAAAGCAGTTATTTACAGCTCTGATGTCATAAGGTATCTTCCTTGACCAAACATTACAGATACTTTTCTAATGTTTTCAGAATCAAGTTCATGCTCCTTAGATAATGATTAAGGCCATTGATTCTACAGGCCCAATCTTCAGTCCTAGATTTCTAACCTGCTTCTCTTCTATTGGACACCTTACATAAAAGTCCCAGAAACACCAAGTATTTGTGAAATCAATAACCTCAGACTAATATATCCTTGATCTCCTACAATCCCACCACGGAAAATTTTTACCCTCATTTTAAACTATGTGCTGTTGTGTTCCCAAGTCTGACTTCCATTAAATATGTTGTGAATATGCCTAGTCTTCTCAATGGCTATGCATTCCATAAAGATATTCCATAAAGAGTATTCACTTCTTACTACCCAAGTACAAGCATTGTGCTTCGCACCTACCAAGGTGCTTAACAAAATGTGCTTAAATGAATTCAGTAAAAATTCATTACCTAATCAATCCAGTTAACATAGCCATACTCCTCGTTCAGCTACTTATTTTGCTATCATTTGGCCAATTAGCTTCTCAAAATATTTTAATGATAGCAAAGACCAGACAAAAAAAATTTATTCATAAGAATTGGCCCCTAGAGGTGACTCATAAATCAAATATGATTCATATCATTAAAGTTTCTGAACATCTGATAAAATCCTGAAATAGTTTCACATTATTAAAATTGATATTTTACCATTGTTTGCAGTTTTAAATAGTATAGGCAAGGAAGCAAACGGGCAAGTTATCTAAGGATAAACAACTGAACTTTGAGAAGATTGCAGATAGGCATTAGGTTCTCTAAGAAGCAAAAATGCTCATCAAGTTATGCACATATAGATAATAATATGAAGGCTTCTACTTGTTTTCTAGAAAGAAAACAAGATCCAGAAAACTCCTAAAGCAATCTTCAAAAGACAAGCACACATGGATGTAAGATAACTAGCAGCTAAAACTGAAATGCTGGTATCACATTATATTATAAATTACCAATCAGTATCTACTTTCTAAATAGGTATAGTTAGGGGATTAAAAAAATGAGAAGGTCCCTCTGATTTTTTCAATCATATATATATATAGAGAGAGAGAGAGAGCAGGCAATTTTATATATATATATATAGAGAGAGAGAGAGAGAGAGAGAGAGCGCAGGCAATTAAATATCCAAAAAGAAAAACTCAAACTTTGTTAAGTCAAAGATTGTCTTAATCTGTCTTATTTTCCCAGGAAAAATGTGCACAGCTGGCTTGTTTATAATATGTTTGGGGATAAGAAATGAAAGACATTCGTAGTCATCGCTGTGCGTATCCATCTTGGAAGATACTGAAACAAATGGACTTAAGCTCCTAGTGGAAGAATACTGAACAAATTTACTCTTGTAAAACTCATGCTTCCTTAAAATTTGTTTGTATAGTTTCTGGGGGATGGGAGGTGGGAGAAGGGTGATATAAAATTGTATATAGTAAAGAGATTGTTATTCTGAGGAACATTCATTCATTTCAGGCACACACTAATCTTCAAAACACACAAAATTTGATAAATCAGACCCTTTTCTCCATTCTACCAGCATCACTCAAATATGGGATCCCACCACTTTAAACCAGGAGGCTGCCGTAGCAATTTCACTGGTTTCTTTGCTTAGAGTCTTTCTCACTCCAATTCCACCTGCACAATGCTGCTCGAAAATCTTCCTAAACTCCTTTTCATTATGTCTTTCCTCTACTTAGGGGCCTCTGGTAGATCCTTTTCACTGATCAGATTAAATGTACTCTTCTCAGGCTGGATATCAGGGCCCTCCATTAACCTTTCCCTTTACTCCAAAAGACCCTTTACTTCCTTTCTCTAAAGTCAAAGTGAATTCATGTCTTTATTTATTATCTGTCCTCTTTTGCTCTCAGATGTCCATCCTTTCCTCTTTAAAATCCAGATCATTCTATCCAGCAGAGACCCATCATGTCCCCAGCTATCTGTCCTGGATTGATTCTATCCCTCCTACTCTTTCTTCCCAGAGGAAAGGTTTATGTCCACTGCCCATAACTTGTCTTCATTGGTTTCCTTAAAATTGCTTCCCTGTCAAGGCTGCAGTGAGCCATGATCATGCCACTGCACTTCAGCCTAAGTGACAGAGTGAGAACCTAGGCAATACCATTCAGGACATAGGCATGGGCAAGGACTTCATGACTAAAACACCAAAAGCAATGGCAACAAAAGCCAAAATTGACAAATGGGATCTAATCAAACTAAAGAGCTTCTGCACAGCAAAAGAAACTACCATCAGAGTGAACAGTCAACCTACAAAATGGGAGAAAATTTTTATAATCTACCCACCTGACAAAGGGCTAATATCCAGAATCTACAAAGAACTTAAATGAATTTACAAGAAAAAAATCAACCCCATCAAAAAGTAGGCGAAGGATATGAACAGACATTTCTCAAAAGAAGACATTTATGCAGCCAACAGACACATGAAAAAATGCTCATCATCACTAGCCATCAGAGAAATGCAAATCAAAACCACAACGAGATACCATCTCACACCAGTTAGAAGGGCTATCATTAAAAAGTCAGGAAACAACAGGTACTGGAGAGGATGTGGAGAAATAGGAATGCTTTTACACTGTTGGTGGGAGTGTAAACTAGTTCATCCATTGTAGAAGACAGTGTGCCAATTCCTCAAGTATCTAGAACTAGAAATACCATTTGATCCAGCCATCCCATTACTGGGTATATACCCAAAGGATTATAAATCATGCTGCTATAAAGACACATGCACACGTATGTTTACTGCGGCACTATTCACAATAGCAAAGACTTGGAACCAGCCCAAATGTCCATCAGTGATAAACTAGATTAAGAAAATATGACACATATACACCATGGAATACTATGCAGCCATAAAAAGGATGAGTTCATGTCCTTTGCAGGGACATGGATGAAGCTAGAAATCATCATTCTGAGCAAACTATCACAAGGACAGAAAACCAAACACCACATGCTCTCACTTATAGGTGAACAATGAGAATTGAACAATGAGAACACTTGGACACTAGGTGGGGAACATCACACACCGGGGCCTGTCGTGGGGTTGGGGGAAGAGGGAGGGATAGCATTAGGAGATATACCTGATGTAAATGACGAGTTAATGGGTGCAGCACACCAACATGGCACATGTATACATATGTAACAAACCTGCATGTTGTGCACATGTACCCTAGAACTTAAAGTATAATTTTAAAAATCAGGGTATAATTAAAAAAATAAGAAAATGCAAGAATTGTATGCTGAATAAATAAATAAAGTAAAATAAAATAAAATAAAATAAAATAAAATAAAATAAAATAAAATAAAATAAAATAAATGCCTTCCTGATTTCCACCTAGTTCTTCAGCCTAACTGGAAGCTCCACAAGCCAGGTGGGTGATCTTTTTGACACCCTTCCTAATACCTAGCAAGTGCCTGGGTACTTATTAAGACATATTGAGGAATAAAGGATTTCTCCTTTCCGACTTGTATTGCACTTGGTTCAGCTTCTCCTGCAAGAAAACTGTGAAATTTGATTAGCCATAACAATAAAGAAAAACAAACAAAATAATAAAACCCATCACTGCCATCTGCTTCTCCACTAAGGCATCTCCGCACAAGTGACCAAGTGGCAGAAACTCAGGAGGTAACAAAACTCTCACCTGTAATTGCCCAACTTGTGACACGGAGTTTTAGAAATCATGCAAATATCCAAGTGGTTGAAGAAATAACATCTGTGAAGAAGATTGATAATCACAAGGTGATTATGAGAAAGATATTTATATGATACTCTTGGCCTTGATTATCAGATCTCAAGATATTATATGGCCATGAAATTACAGTCTTGATTATTTGTTTATTAACTCACTTATTGACTCTACAGTACTTGTTCTATTATACTGTAATATTCATAAAGTAATATATGGGTATTGTTGATTGTCTGTGCCACACACTGTACTAAGAAGTTCTGGAGTTTTCAGTCATTAAACATTTACAATAAACCTATTCATTATTTTGTGTCATTATCATATGACAGAGGACAAAACTAAGGCTTAGAGAGGTTAAACAACGCTTTTAAGGACATATACTTAGGAAATGACGACAAGAAGGTACAAACAAGATGCATAGAAGAGGAAGATATCTGAAGTCTGCGGAAAAGCCTTATTCAGTCATGTATTAGTCAGTTCTCATGCTGCTAATAAAGACATACCCGAAGCTTGATTTATTTTATTTTATTTTTTTATTTTATTCATTTTATTTCATTTTAGATGTAGTTTTGTTCTTGTCACCCAGGCTAGAGTGTAATGGCACAATCTTGGCTCACTGCAATGTCCACCTCCCAGGTTTAAGTGATTTCTCATGAGGCTGGGTAATTTATAAAAGAAAGAGGTTTAATTGACTCATGTTCCACATAGGTGGGGAGGCCTCACAATTACTGCAGAAGACCAAGGGACGTTTTACATGGTGGCAAGCAAGAGAGAGAACTTGCACAGTGAAACTCCCCTTTATAAAATCCTCAAATCTTATGAGACTTATTCACTATCAGGAGAACAGCACATGAGAACTCTCATGATTCAATTACCTTCCACCAGGTACCTCCCACTGGGTACGACCCACTGGGTCCCTCCCACAACATGTGGGAATTGTGGGAGCTCCAATTCAGGATGAGATTCGGGTGGGGACAATGACAAACCATATCAAGGTATTACTGGTAGATATTGCAGGTTCAGTTCTAGACCATTGCAATAAAACAAGTATTACAACAAAGTGAGTCACAAAATTTTTTTGGTTTCTCAATGCATATAAGGTATGTTTATAATATTCTGTAGTCCATTAAACATGCAACAGCGTTATATCTAAAAAACAATGTACATATCTTAATTTAAAATATTTTATTGCTAGAAAATGTTAATGATCATCTCAGCTTTCAGTGAGTCATTAATCTTTGTGGTGGTGGAGAATCTTGCTTCAATGTTGATGGCGGCTGATGGATCAGGGAAGTGGTTGCTGGACACTGAGGTGGCTGTGGCAATTTCTTAAAATAGGACAACAATAAAATGTGTCACATCGATTGAATCTCCCCTTCATTAAACAGTTTCCTGTAGCACGCAATCCTCTTTGGTAGTATTGTACCCACAGTAGAACTTCTTTCACAATTGGAGTCAATCCTCTCAGACCCTGCTGCTGCTTTCTCAACTAACTTATGTAATATTGTATATCTTTTGTTGTTATCTCAACAATATTCATAGCATCCTCATCAGAAGTAGATTCCATCTAAAGAAACTTTGCTCATCCATAAGAAGCAACTCCTCATTTGTTCATGTTTTATCATGATATTGCAGCAATTCATTCACATCTTCAAACTACCCTTCTATTTTTTGTTCTCTTGCTATTTCCACCACATATGCAGCAACTTTCTCCACCGAAGTCTTGAATGCCTAAGTAATCCATGAAGGTTGGAATCAACTTCTTCCAAACTCCTGTTAATATTGATCATTTGATTCTTCTCATAAATCACTAATGTTCTTAACAGAACCTAGAATGGTAAATACTTTCCTGAAGGTTTTCAATTGACTTTGCCCAGATGCCTCATAGAAATCACTCTCTATGGAAACTATAGCTTTATGACATGTATTTCTAAAACAATAAGATTTGAAAGTCGAAATGACTCCTTGAACTGTGGGCTGCAGAATGGATATCGTGTTAGCAGGAACGAAAGCAACATGAATCTCCTTGTACATCTCCATCCAAGCTCTTGGGTGACCAGGTGCCTTGTCAATGAGCAGTAATACTTTGAAAATAATACTTTTTTCTGAGCAGTAGGTCTCAGGAATAGGTGTCAAATATTCATTAAACCATGCTGTAAACAGGTGCACTGTCAATCCAGGTTTGGTTGTTCCACTTACAGAACACAGTCAGAGTGGATTTATCATAATTCTTGATGGCCCTAGGATTTTCAAAATGATAAATGATCACTGGCCTCAATTTAAGGTCACCAGCTGCATTAGCCCCTAACAAATGAGTCAGCCTGTCCTGTGAAGCTTTGAAGCCAGTCATTAACTTCTCTCTAAATAGGAAAGTCTTACATGGTATTTTCTTCTAATACAGGGCTGTTTCATCTATACTGAAAATCTGTTGTTTAGTGTAGCCATCTTCATCAGTTATCTTAGTTCTATTTTTCTGGATAACTTGCTACAGCTTCTTCATCAGCACCTGCTGCTTCACATTGAACACTGATGTCACGGAGATGGCTTCCTTCCTTCAATATCATGAACCTCTGCTAGCTTCAAGATGTTCTTGTGCATCTATCTCCCTTACATGTTTTAGTCTTCATAGAATTGAAGGGAGTTAGGGCCTTGCTGTGGATTAAGTTTTCAGTTAAGGAAATGTTGTGGCTGGTTTGATCATCTATCCGGACCACTCAAACCTTCTACATATCAGCAATAAGGCTGTTTCACTTTCTTATCGTGTGTGTTCGCTGGAGTAGCACTTTTAATTTCCTTCAAGAACTTCTCCTTTGCATTCACAACTTGGCTGTTTGGTGCAAGAGGTCTAGCTTTCAGCCTGCCTTGGCTTTCAACATGCCTTCCTCACTAAGCTTAATCATTTATAGCTTTTGATTTAAAATGAAAAACATATGACTCTTCTTTTCCACTTGAACACTGAGAGGCCACGGCAGAGTTATTAACTGACCTAATTTTAACATTGTTGTGTCTCAGGTAATATGGAGGCTCAAGGTGAGGGGAAGAGATCACATAATGGACAGCTGGTAGAGCAGTCACAACACACATTTTTCAAATAAGTTTGCTGTTTTATATGGGCATGATTCATTGTCCCCTAAGACAATCACAATATTAACATCAAAGATCACTGATCAAAGATCATCAAAACAGATACTGATAATAAACTTATAATATTGGAAATAATCCTAATATGTGACCCAGAGACACAAAGTAATCATATTCTGTTGGGAAAAAAAAAAAAAATGGCACCAACAGACTAGTACAATACAGCATTACCACAAACCTTCAATTTAAAAAAAAAAAAAAAAAAAAAAGAGGCATTATCTGTGAGTAGTTCAATAAAGGGAAACACAATAAAATGAGGTATGTCTGTATTTAAGTATATTTTAAATCTGAATTCTGAACTGTAAGTCTCCGTATCTATTCTGGAATATAACCTGTTGTAGTGAAAAATTACACTAATCTGTAAATGTGTCCATCATACTTGGTGGATAGCAAGCCTTTTGAAGGGGTGCGTTTTTTCATGGCTATAAACTGCTCATTACACGATAAATAAGTAAAAGCATTCTCTAAGTATATGCGGAATTAAAACCTGTGTTTTTGTGTTTAAATGGGCAAGCAGAAGTGTGACTCTGATTTTTCTGAACCCTTGTTTATGCCTTGGAGCTCCAGAAACTATCCCTACCATTACAGTTCCTCTCTCATTGTCTCCAGCATGTCTGTCAGACAGAACATTTAACCATCCTTACAAAAAGTTAAATACATAGCAGTTTGGAGTTCTATCATGCTATCATATGGTGCTGGGATGGTACACAATACTTTTAATGTGGTCTGGGAAGAGCATTACGTAGGGCAACAAAATGTCTGATTTATTATCCATACAGCTATAAATACATTGGAAAGACTTGTTTTTCACTTTTACCACTGAGAATTGGCATGCAGATGATGTCAATGTCATTTACAACGACATTTTTTCCTCCATATGTATTCCAGAGTGTCTTGTCTTTCAAGTAAGTTTCCATGATCGTTGGGACTTAGGGCCTCCATTCTATTTTTGACATAAAATTGCAATAGTCAGTTGCTAGCTTCTAGGTTACATTTATGCAAATATCTACAATTGGTCTCAATCATGGAGATTTACTTAAGCAACACTATGTACATCATGGCAGAATGTATGGGCTACGATCTTCCAGGACTATGATCAGCATAAGAGGTGAATTTCTTTCTCTGAGAGCTGCAAACCCACTGGGATCACTAAGGGTAAGTGTTATCAGTGAGCCAAGACATTCAGATTGCTGAGACATCATGTATCTCACTCTGAGTCCATCTTTCTACAAAGTCTGCTGGTGTCAGCAATCCAACAATGAAATCTGCTCATTCGAGAATGAGTCAGCTGAAAATTTCCGCATTTGATCCTTGCATCTGCCTTGTCTTATAGTTTTACTTCTAACTGTTGCAAATCCTACCTCCATTCACAACTGGGATTGCAAGATTAAGGAACTAAGAAGACTATCATGGACTGAGAAGCACCCAGATTTTATCGGCAACTTTGTGTTATCAAGGATCCCTGCAAGCTTTGCTTTGAATTTCTCAAAGAAGAAATCGGTTTTCTTTCGTTGGTGGTTTTCTGGCACAGTAAAAGGAAATTTCTCTTCTCTTTGGGGCAATAATAAGAATTACCATTATGGTATCTGATTTTACAAACCAAACTAAACAAAGCAAACAAATTAACACAAAAATTTTCGTAAAGTGACATATGAAGAACATATACAAGTAACCAAGGCTGGGCGTGGTTGGCTCATGACTGTAGTACCAGTGCTTTGGGAGGCTGAAGTGGGAAGATCACTTGAAGCCAGGAGTTTGAGACCAGCCTGGGCAACACAGCAAGAATCCATCACTAAAAATTAATAATAATAATAATAGTTGGGCATGGTGTCTCATGTCTGTCATCCCAGCTGCTCAGGAGGCTGAGGCAGGAGGAACACTTGAGCCTAAGAGATCGAAGATGCAGTGAGCTGTGGCTGTACCATTGCACTCTAGCCTGGGTGAAAGAGTGAGACCATGTCTCCAAAAATAAAAAAGTAGAAAGAAATTAACCAATATTATCTTACATGTCTCATTAATCTATAAACAATACTTTTATTTCAATAAATTCTAATAGAAAGTACAAATTTTGGCCACTAAACCTATCAATGAGGCTGGGCATGGTGGCTCACACTTGTAATCCCAGCACTTTGGGATCCTAAGGCAGGCGGATCACCAGGTCAAGAGATCAAGACCATCCTGGTTAATATGCTGAAACCTCGTCTCTACTAAAAATACAAAAGTTAACTGGGCATGGTGGTGAACCCCTGCAATCCCAGCTACTTGGGAGGCTGAGCAGGAGAATCACTTGAACCCAGGAGGTGGGGGTTGCAGTGAGCCAAGATCATGCCACTGCACTCCAGCCTGGCGACAGAACGAGACTCCATCTCAAAACAAAACAAAACAAAAAAAACTATCAATGAAATCAGACTTGGGGATAAACTGTGTTATCTACAACCTCAATCTGCACAGACTCAGGACACAGACAGATTATATGCCAGTTAAGTTTTACCACCACACAAAACAGATATTGAGAGATTCAAGCTAAATAAGTAATCCTGTGCAGATTTACTCTTCCCAACTGCTCATGGCTTACAATCCATTCTTGCTAATTTGTTTACCCTTATTATATCTAAAGGATTGTCTTATCTGTCTGGGCTCAACAGATTGGCCTATTCCTCACTGTCCCCACAATAAAATTGAGGGAGACAATGTTTTATCCCCCCAATTATACAATCATTCCATCAAAAATAGGCCAGGGTGTTTTGGATGTGTTATCTTCTGGGTTCTCTCAAGGTTATATTCTTCTGGGACGATCCAGAGGCTCCAGGCATAATATCAGACTATAGGCTGTGCTATGTAGTAGCTGAACCGAAACAACATAAAATTGTGGCATTTCTATTGATTTGTTCTATGCCATTATGTCTGTGGGCCACAACTCTTTGAGAACAGTTGCATGGGCAGAGGCGAAGCCATCACCAACATGACACTCCGACACTACTTTTAGAGCCAAAGCAGTCCCCAGATGCCAGACAGCAATATCAAGCAGAAAAGAAGAGGAATATGATTGGGATCCCTTCATTTAATCTGTCCTTCATACAGTCCGCAGTATCCTATTTTATAGATGGAGAAACTGACGCAAAGGAACTAGCCCAAGGTCACACAGCTGGGAACCAACTCAACTTCTGTCAACTATACATAGTGTGAACTCACTGCATCAGTTTGGATCCAGAATGGCATGTTTCTCAGCATCTTTGCCCTCACATCAGCACTAAATCACATATTGTTCAGTAAAAATTCATGTCCCATATTCATGTCCCATATGTATTCGTAAGGCAAAGACTATGTTATGATTACAGTCTTCCTCCACCAACTCTTGGAAAACCCACCACAGCCCAGCAGCCCCTGGAAAATCTCTCTTGACTCTCTCTGTCTCCCTCTTTCTCTCTCTCTCTTTATTCAATGTTATTATTTTATAATATCTCCATTTCTTATTTTACTTAAAGCTAAATAAATTTTTCTCTAAACTTGTAGTTCCACATTTCTCAATCATCAGCACACTGTGTACCATATTTACTTAAGATTTTATAATAATCCTGGGGCTCAGAAAAGACAGGTAAATTGGTTAACTTTCAAAACCAAGTTTGTCTAATTCCAAAGGCCACTGTCTTCCCCACTGTCTCCTTCCACATTTATTTACATGTAATTTAAACTATTTTATTTGAGCCACCAGAAAAGATGTGGCCCCAGTGAAATAACAGTTGAGGTCTCACAGTGGCAAAGCAGACTGGCTAAAGACCTGCCCATAGCTTTGCTCTATGCCCTCACTGGGCCACCAACAGGTGTAATTCATACCAATATTTCCTATTAATCTCATCCAACCAGATTTCATAGACTGCAAGATTTCAGTATCATCCCATTTTTTATAGTGCATCACAATTTCAAATATGCTCTTCACCATTCAAAAATTACCTGAATTTGAATGCCACCTGATAGCTCACAGATTTCTTTAAATACAGATACACTTCCTATGGCTCTCAGTATAGCAGTTTTTAGAAACACAAACATTTTTCTAAGTGAAAAAAAGAACAATTTCCAAATATAATCTCTGAGAGTCTTTCTCTCTTTTTCTCTCTTCTTTCCTTCCTCCCTCCTTCCTTTCTTTTTCTTTCCTTTTTCCTGCCTTCTTCTTCTCTTATTCTCTCTCTCTCTCTCACTCACTCACACACACAAACAAACAAACAAAAAACTCCATGAAGACTTCTTTGTCTTTGCTGTCCTCACCCTCAGAATTTTGACAAATACTTTATCCCTCTCTTTGGGTTGCTGATTAGTTAACAAAAACATTAAAAGGAGAATAATAGAGGTAAATATCATTAATTTTCTACCTCACTTTGTCTTCACAAAATACAGGTAAGCTGTGCTTTGTTTTTACTTGCTGCTTGTTTCTGCTAGGTAGTAAATTAATACACCTTTTAGCAAGGGAGCTATTTGGGGGCATTAGTAATGCCATCGTGGTTTAAACTACAAGTTCTCAGAGTTTCATTCACTGGAAGCACATATTAAAATGTTTCAGAATGACTGCACCTTTGAAGATATTTTATTTTTATACATTACACAAAGACACCAGACTCCCTCATTTATTTGTGTGACTGGTTCTTACTCATTCTTTGTCACCATATGTACCCTTCATGGCCCAGCTTAAATATCACCCCCTCTTAACAGCTGATGGGATGCTGATGCTCGGTTTTCCATGCTGCCAATACATTTCACTTATACCTTTATTATGCTTCTCGCCTAAGAGTTGGCTGGAGATAGAGTCATGCACAGATCTGTTCATCACTCTCGCCCATTACCTACCCCTCAGGTTCACAGGGTAGAATCTGAACTTAGTAAAGGAAATGTTTATACATAATCCACTTCCTCTTTACGACAGCTTAGTACGGTGTGCTCAATAATTATTAGTCAAATTACATCAGGAAAAACAACTCTGTCCCATTCGGAGTCAGTTAGATTATGGATCCCACCCAAGGATGCTGGAATTGATAGTGACACCTGGTGACATATGTAGACTATAGCTTTTAAGTAAACTTCTAGGGACACATTTCAGATGAAAGAACTCTGGACTCCCATAATTCAGTAAACTGACTTTAGGAAACAGTAATTCATTAAACTGACTTTAGGAAATGGCATTATTCATACAAGAAAAACAAGTTTTATATCTCTTATCTACAGGAAGGGAAGCAAATCAATATGTTTTCATCACATACTATTTGCTAGGCACAGGGATAAACTGTTTAATAAAATTGCTCAGAATTATTTCCAAAGCGAACATTGTCCATCTTTTCTGCATGCCAAATTTGTCTCATCCTTCATTCAAAATTCTTAATATCCAGGCTCATAGTATATACATATTCTTCTCAGATCAATCTATAGAGATGGCTTTCATACACCATATGTAAGATTTTAAGACTTTAAGGATGTGTGTGTGTTTTGAATGTAATACAAACAAATTATAAGTGCTTTTTAAAAAATTAAGCCAGATTTTCTCTCCTGTCTGATACGAATTTAATTAATTTTCACTTATTTTTCACTCATCACACTATCTGAAATACTACATAAAGTTGTTTATCTTCAATATTAAAGAATTATCTTTTATGTATATATTTTTTATCACATTATTTAAGATTCAAAGTGCATGAAGATTTTATGGAGACAACATATGGCTAACCTTAATATTTCCCCCACATTTTCTAAGTAGATGTGTCCTTTCTCATAAATGTTTCCTTCCAACACAGCTTAAAACAGACATGACTTCCCTAAGGGTAAAAACCATAAATTGCACAGGACTTGATCACAGGTCAACATAAATACTTCATGAGAAATGTTAGATTAGTGTAATAATTTAAAAGCGTTCCGTTAGGCATTAGAAATACCAATTTCCAGATCACAATAGTCAAAATACTGCCTGCTTGGAAAAGTATTGATAGTTTCCTGAACTCAGTATATTGCAAAAGTAAAGATTGTTATGTCTTATTTTATAAAAAACAAAATAAATAATACTGTTCTCCAAACGTGTAATGGTAGAATCTTTTAATACAAAGGTCTAGCGGTACATCCAGGCCTAATTTTCTCACTACCAGCCTTCCAACATTTGCATTTATTTTAACCAGTCTGAGAGCTATCAGCTGAATTTTAAAACTTGTTGAACAGTTTAAAATTGGTTCCTGTCAATATCATTTCAAGGAGGGATAAATTATTTCTTCCTTAGTTTCAAATGTAGACGAGCTTGATGATGATATAGCTCTTCTCTATACACATAAAATTGTATAAGCATTTAAAGGAGCACTCTGCAGGATTTTCTTGAGGCATAAAGAGCAAATAAGTAGGATGTTTAAGGAGCCAAAGCAATGTTTGCTGTTACTATTGGTATGTTCTGCCAAGTAAATTCTGTGCTCAGTATGGCTGCCAGTGCTTGCTGCTATTGACACCAGATCCTCAGGCTCAGATGCAGTGGGTCTATTCTACAAGTTGTTCAATCTGCCTTATCTCTCTATCCATCTTGACATCTACCATGTCATCTCTTCCCACTTACCGCTTTCTACTAATGGAGCTTCCCAAGTCATTTCCTCTTTTTCTTTGGGCATGGCTCACATAGTAAACTCTACAAATGTCAAAATGATACCTTCGCAACCCACATAAGTAATTTCATAAATTCTTTTCTCTCAATTTGCACTTTCAAAACTAATATGCTAATGTTACAAAGTATAATAATATTAAAGATAAAAATGAACTCTCTCTATTCTGAATAATACATTTCACATTCTGCTTTTTGCTTCATAAGTGAAAGGATTCTCAAGACTTAAAAAATGTATCATTTTATTTACACGACATGACTAAAAAATTATCAGTTACTATTTTGTCAGTCAACTGATTCTACCTAATTTGTCATTTATTTTTCTTCCACAAATGTTTTCCTTCCCAAAAAGAATTCACTGCCATAGAGTCTAAGTACTATAGTAAAACTGTCACAGCACTCTTGACTGCAGCCTTTGCCCAGGGCACACTGGAATAAAGAATGCGTATTGGCAAGTCAGTAATCCAGTATTGCTAGGAAGAAAAAGCAACACTGAAGTTTTCACATATTGATAAAATCCTAAGTCTGAGGATAATGTGGACTCTGGGGCAACTGTTTCCATAGGTAACCTGGAATTCCCGAGGAAGCACAATCCTGGCTCACAGATGTTCTTACGTGTCATTTATTTCATGGGGGCCAGGGCACCTGAGCATGAAGGACAGACTGTCCCTCAGTCCACAACACATGCATCACCTAGCCCAACACAAACTTACACTAATGGTGACCAGAAGAAAAAAATAATATTGCATATTCAACTAAAAGGTCATTGCTTGTCCTTTTCCTTGTATCAGTTGCCAATATGGCAATTGAGACCCTCATTTCAGAATGCCTAGGGGCTGCTATCATGATATTCTCCAGAATGACAAGTGTTTTAATCAGCTGCCTAGTTTCCACAAGGTCATGGATGGGCAGCGTGTCTAGACATAGGGAGCAAAGGGAAAGACAGAGGTAATTATCAGGAGTTAGGAAAAATAATCACAAGCTGAAATGTTTGCCTCACTCACTGGACTATCCCAAATAACACCTTATCCTCACCTGTGGTCACCATCACGAATACAGGTACAAATGCCAAGTTTTCACTTTACTTGAGTAGAAATATCCTTCATAGCCTGGAGTGGTGACAAAATTGGCAGAGTAGACAAATAAATACAAATCTCATTAAGGAGGGATTTTTTTCTTTTGAGGAGGCTCTAAGAAATGGAGTTCAGAAAGTTTTTTTTTTTTTTTACAGAAATACGTATGAGTATTGCAGCTTATTAAAGTAACTGGAATTAGATTTAAGAGAATGTTTAACTTGTTCATTAGCAGAATAAAAAAATTCAGGCCATTTTAGCAAAAACTTGGTTCCCCTCTTTTATCTGGATAATGTCAATACCTGAGAATGCAATCAATCCAACTTTTAAGTTAGAGTTTACCACTGTACAGAAGGTGGCCAGGTTTAATGAAGACTTCTGGGATGCAGGTAGAAGACAGGAACTCCAAGATCAAGGGATGCTGTAACATAAAAATTAGTTCTGGTGCCACCAGCAACCAATAATGTGATTTCTTGGGCCTCAGTTTTCTTATTTAAAAATGAGTTGAGATTAAATGTGTGATTTCCAAAATAGGTGAATATTTTTTGCATTCACATTTATTTATTCAAACCAATATTTCGCAGAAGCTTAGGCTCAAAAACTGTATGAGGTATAGGGAAGAAGAGGGTTTATGCTAGAAAAACACCTGATAACATTCCTCTCCCCATAAGATTCCTTGGGCATCTCAGAAGAGATGGCAGGAGATGATCTAATGTCCCTATGAATCTCAGAGGTGCTAATGCAGAACATATTTAAGAATTTAAGTAGTAGGTATAGCACTCCGGGTAATAATCATTACACATTGATAGTTTTCCTCTATTTGTCTCCAAGGCCAGGATATAAAAGAAGAATCCACCTCCGGAGTAGAGAAGTTTTTCAATCTTCAGGCAGTGAACATTTTCAACAGACGATATTATAATGGAGAGAATATAGATTTTTATCCCTGAGAAATGGAAAGAAAAGCTGATGTCTGAGCTCTTCGGATAAACTGTAACAGCAGGAGGTGGACTGCTGTTTGTCTGATGCTCCCTGGTAGGTAACATTCTCTCTGTAATGTGTTCACACTTTAATACCTGCTTTCTATGAAATAAGCAAGACCATTTTTTCTCCGCATATGACCTTATACTAGTTCGTAAAGTCTCACTGAATGGGTGAAATGTATTATTATATTATACATAAATACTCAGCAGAACTGCTTCTATTTCATGGCTAAATTATTTTTTTTCCTGATCAAAATAATGGAAACAAAATCTTGACATAAAAAAAATTGTATTGGGCCCTCAATTTAATAAATTTGGCAGAATATCCAAAAACTGGGATGGTGCGAGGTTCAAACCTAGAGTATAGCTAATTTAGTTCGCTGTGCTCAAATTCATCCAATTTCAGTAGAATACTAGTACTGAAGTTATCATTGTGTGAATAATTATTTCGCAAAAGAAAAGTCATTACATGTGTCTAAAAGCTTTATTCTCAAGGAATGCTGATTACATAAAACTTTTCTAAAAGTAAACTAAGTCTGCAAGACTGCATGTGTAAGTATCTGTACACATGTGGAATGCAAACATGATCTGGATTTCCACTTGTTCTGGCTGATCACAACCATCGTGCACTCATTTTTGCACTGAACTGACTGTTGTGTGTGCTTATGAGGCTATTGCTGTGCTAGGGGCTGGAAGTTTAAAGATGAATGTAATTTCAGGCAAGGTTGAAGGCTCCCTAAGCCTTGGTTCATTCATAAATAAGATGAAGAGGATATGAAATATTATAGCATGAAGTGATAATGTGATAATAGGAAATTTATTGATAGCAAGGGAAACATCACATTGAAAACACTTTTCACATTGCCTAGGCTATGGAAGCTATAGGAAGTATCATCTAAACAGTTACTGTTACAATAATTTTCATCACTACCAGCAATGTTACTAAGTAACAAATACAACAAATAAAAGCCTATTAGGAGCAGACAGATAAACATATAATTACATATCAATACAATGGGTTCTAAGTGAGGAAGAAGTTTCTGCCCTCAACCCAACCTGGGAGAGGTGGTAAAGGCTTCAAAGAGATGACATTCAATTAAATCTTGCTTTGGAACAGTCATTCACCAGGAAGAGAAATCAAGGAAGGAAATAAAGCAGTGGGCTGCAGGGCACCTGTGCCCAAGGGAGTTGGTAGGTAGGGTACTGTGGTTGCAGCCAGAGCTGTTTGTATTTGTGACATCTGCCTTGTAAACTGCTTTGTGAAAGTCGAGTTGGCAGAGGGGTGAGACACATTAAAGCCATATTGTGTGAAGTTTGGAATTTATGCCATAGGAAATGGCAAGAGGTTTACAGTTTGTAATTTAGGAATTGACAAGATCAGTCACTAGAAAGGGAGCCAAGCAATGCTGGTTTCACAACAAACTCTCTTCCGAGATTACTGGAGCATGGTGATCCTTACACTATTTCTACTTGGCTTTGACTCCAGGACTGATTCTCAGCTTTGAAACTCAGTGACTCTGAGATTTGACCGCTGGCTGTGTCCTGGAATTGATTATTTGGTGAAACCAGTTTAATCTTTTGATCCTTTTCTCATTTCCATCTTCTTCAGCCTGATGCCAGCTCCCAGCTCCCAGAGGTCTGCCTGAGGTTGTGGTTGGTGTACAATGAATTCATACATTTAAATATATTCCTTTCCCTATGTTTTTAGAATTGATAGGAAGTATTTACATAGATTTCATTTGAGGTGCTTTTGGAATTGATCATTCAGCCAAGTACATGGAAGTTGGAATCGGTGTATCAGATTATTTCAATGTTACTAAAGTGGCCAGTACCCAGCCGAGCCATAGTAAAAGCTGAGGTAAAAAGTAAAATAAAAAATACTGATTTTGTCTCTGCTTAAAACTTTTGTAATTCGCTCATCACGAATTCTGCATTTTCATTTTAAAATATTGCATTAAAATATAATATTAATTTTTGAAAATTTATTTGGATTACTTTTTGAATCTTGCACCCAAGGTAAGTACCTCATTTGCCCTACCCTTGTCCCAGTCCTGAAAGTGACAGGTCTATCCCAAACACTCATCACTGGGATCAGGTGGTCTGTGTGTTGGGGGTAGGTGCACAACATTTAGAAAGTACTATGTGCCATGACTAAACATCCATGAAAAAAGGTAGTGTTTCCCCAGAGAAGGGCCTAATATTTCCAGTAACTTCAAATGTGGTCCTGTTTCCAAATAATCTTATGAGAAACATATGACACAGAAGTCAAGGCTTCTTAACTAAGTTCCAACAGCAAAACTAAACTGGAATAAAATAATTCAATGAAAATATTTGACAAATAGACCAAACACCTCTCTCACACTTTTTTTTATCTGTAGACAAAACAACCTCAGTATTACATGTATTTTTAAACTTAAAAATGATGATGATAATGATGATGATACCGTGTGTTTGCTATTTTCTGCTACTAACATCAGAGTCTTAAAAGATTTTTAGAGTTCAGTGAAAATGTACAGCCAACTCCTCCATGTTGCACTGCGTAGTAGGTATGGTGGTGGGACATTCAGATTCCCGCATCAGGATGGAGGAACAGATGGGACAGGAGATATCTCAACTGCCAGAAAGGTTGGCTGCCAATAGCTTACAGCCGAGTTTCTGTCTGGGATCTAACCTTAGCGAAGAGAGCTGCTTTGCCTAAGGTTATGCCCTAACCCTAACACAACCAGCATCCAATAACTCGTTCGATGCTGGGGCATGAGGGCTGAGCCTCCCTGCCTCAATCTTGACAACTCTGAAGGACCATCACAGCAGCAGATGGCCTCAGAGGTGACACCAGCTGAGGGCCTTGTGGCAACTATAGCAAAGTTCAACTTTTCCTTCTGCCCAATCCTGTTTCTTACTCTCTCGAGATAAACTTCCTGCACTTAAATACGTCTGAGTGTTTTTCCCAGGGAACCCACCATGGGACATACTGAAATCCTTAAAATGTATCTGGAAAAAAGAAGCGTCACGGCTGTGAATCAAAGAAAAGCCAGGCACAATATCCTCTCCGACAAACCGGGGTAGGAGTAGATTTTTACCAGACACGGAAGTTGTACTTTTTCTCAAGTGTCTTGGTAGTCACAGGTCATCCACTCCTTCAATACTGGCAGGTGCTTTGCTTGTCAGCTGCATAAACTGTCCCACGTTTGCCATTAGCCATCTCTATTAATGAGATATTATACATGAAGCACTTTCTATTGATTTAACTAAAAGGGCACTCCAGCAGCTCTCATTATTTTATAAGGTCAAAAGAGAAAATGATCACACCTCCATCACTCAAGAAAATATCAGAAGTCTGCTGGTGGCGGAGTGGTGGAGAAGGCGGAATCACCTGAGCAGAGAAAATAATGCTGAAGAAGAAATCATTCCCAGAGAGACGATCAATTCCAGCTACAATAACTTAGCAACCGAGGAAAAAATAAGCACATTTAAATAGATCTGAAAACAACTGAAAGCAATAAACTACTTGAAATTCATGTTATCCTTGGTGGAATAACAAAAACATTTTTGCTTTATGCAATTTCTGGATGTAAACAGAAAGGAAAAAATTCTGAAACGTGTTTGAAGACATTCTCCTAATATTAAGCAATGAGAAATGTATTACTCGATATTCAGGGACATTTGGCTTTTTCTTTTATAAACATGGAATCCTAAGATATTTTTAGCTCTCTCCCAAGTTTCTGTCCTGCTTAGAGAACATGTTCTACAATTGATTAACAATTATGTGATGAGATACACCTGGCCTGATCGGAATACATTCAGTCCTGTGTGACGGTGATTTTTATTAATTTTTTCATGTACCTAAAACTTCAAGGCAAGCATTATTTAATTTATTCCTTAACAGAATCATATGAGGCAGATATTACTACAGGTTGTTTTATACAGACTCTGAAAGAGGTTAAGTAATTTGCCCCATGCCACTGGCCTAACAAATGGAGAGCTGGGGGTGTGTGACCACCATATCTGTTTCTAACCACTACCAAATGCTGACTCCCAGTATTAAAATAAACTGCATCCTAAGCAACCAACGTTTCCTTTTCGACACAAATTTATATGGAAAACAGTCTTTAATTAAATCTCTACTCTGTGCTTTTTAAGGCCTTCATTTAATTTGTGTGAGCATATTCTCTCTCTATGTTGCTAACTAGAACCGTCAAGAGCAGACAGCTTTTTACACAGAAAGCCTTTGAGGAAGCTTTTTAAAACATTTTAGCTATATTTTGGACAGTTAATTCAGTGTAGTGATATTATTCTACTGTAAAAATATGTTTGGAATACCAGTTAAGTATCATCCTAAATATGAATAATCTGTCAGCTAAATCTGCCTGTCTTTTGTTCTGAGCAAATATTGGTGTACATTCACTCATCTTCAAAAATTCTTATATTAAGTTCAAATAACATATGCAAAGAAAAAAGACTGAAAGGAACCACACCATATATTACCTCAATAGATTGTAGGTGATTTTTATTTTCATAACTATTTTCTTATTTTAGCTCTTAAAATTAAAACAATAATAACTACAAATTTTCAACATATTCCACATCCATGGAGTGGCAAAGAAACTATCCGAAAAATAATTATGTGGGTGTTTAACCTGTGTTTGATTTAGAAAAGGAGGCAATTTAAAGGCAAACTATACATTAAGAGCATAAAGATAGAAAATCTCACTTATGAACACAGCATGTCATTATGATCATTTCTCTAAGTGAAAAATCTCAAGTAATAAATTTTGTTGCTGATTTCATATTTCGAGGGTGTTGCTTAGAAGTCTTTTCCATTTGGGCCGGGTGCAGTGGCTCACGCCTGTAAACTCAGCCCTTTGGGAGGCCAAGGCGAGTAGATCACGAGGTCAGGAGATCAAGACCATCCTGGCTAACATGGTGAACCCCATCTCTACCAAAAATAGAAAAAGTTAGCCAGCGTGGTGGCGGGTGCCTGTAGTCCCAGCTACTCGGGAGGCTGAGGCAGGAGAATGGCGTGAACCTGGGAGGCGGAGCTTGCAGTGAGCGGAGATCGCACCACTGCACTCCAGCCTGGGCGACAGAGCAAGACTCCATCTCCAAAAAAACAAAAAACAAAAAACAAAAAAAACAAAATCTTTTCCATTTGAAGAAAAACATCTTGGTCTTTTTGAGATGGAATAACCGTGGGGGAAGAGTGCCAATCCAATCCAAGAAATGTGCATTTATTGCTTACTCTGGGCGAAGCAGTGATGGGAACTGGGAGCAGCCCTAAGTGAAAGTGTAATAAGGTGAGTATTTCAGCAGAGATTTTCATTTCTGATTATATTTAACTTTATTAATAACAAAGAGATTCAAAAATTCTATTAAAATGTGATGCCAAAAATTGCAACTATAATGTAATTGCACCAAGGTCAGTAGAAAAAATACTCTATTAGGCTGAGGGAATCAATCAAACACTGTGCATATGAAGCAAATGTCACATACTCCACTTAGCATCCACTTTAATAACAGTTCTGGAACAGGTCTTCAAGCTAACAAAAAACAACTTTCCTTTTCAATAATTTTCACTTGCTGGTCAGAACAACTACGTGCTCAAACAACAGGCAAGACAGCCATTTTATTCATTTTTTTTTCACATTTTCCACCTGCTCCCATTAAAAGGATGTTAAGTAGTGCAAACTAGACACACGGGGTAATTTCATGTGAATCTGCACATTAGGGACTTTCAAACAGTTCAATAAATGTTGTATTATACACCACTTAAAGCAATATAGTTTTAAACAGTGTGAGGGATATTCCCAATGTATATAGCTCGTTCTTGTTCTTAATGAACAAGATATTTTATTTGCCTCTAAGCAATAGTCATTTTAGAATTCAGTAAAGTAGTGAGCAGAAAATCAATTTCTGACAATTATCATTAAGAATGTTTTTTTAAAACAAAATAACAATAATGCTAAATGCCAGTATTACCATTTAAATAAAATAACAGGAATTTGACAAAAATGAAGTTCATGAGTCAATTGCTTTGTACATGATGGCCTGAGGAGTGTGGGGCTTCTAACTAGGTGGATACACTCTGTGCTAGCCCCAAGGAAACACTAACAGTTGACACAGCACCATAAACTTCTCTTCAATCTTTATCTCTTTCTCTCTCTCCATGCCCATTTGCCCAACACTCTCACAGGAAGTCACTTCACCCAGCTGATGAGGCTGCAGCTGACTCCCTCTAGGAGCGTGATACTCCCCCAACCCTCGCCGCCATCACTCAATCCCTCCAGACACAATGTTGTTGTTTTATACCTGGCGTGCTCTCATCTTAGGCCCTTTGCACTCAGCTTTCCCTTGGGTTGAAGTTCTTTCTGGAGATTTTCTCATGCTTGGCTTCCTGTAGTCATTCAGGATCCACCATGACCCTGACACTCAATGTAATTAGATACTCCCATTCCATTGAATTACCTGTATTGTCTTCACGGGACGTAACACAACTGAACCTCCCACTAGTCAAAACTCTGTGAGAGTAACATCCTTACCTCTCTTAATAACCATGGTATCCCCAGGACTTATAGCAGTTACTTGGCATATGGTGGGACTCCAGTGAATTTTTGTTGACTGGACAAATGAATACATAACTGAACCAGTATATTTTGCTCAAATGACTGCAAAGGTCTCTCTTTCCTGTTTTCTCCCCATTTCTTTCTCCACAGAAAAACAAGGATAATCCTTCTAAAATGAACATTAGATGTTACTTTCCTTCTTCAAACACTCCATGGGTTCTCCTTGTAATTAAAAATCTAAACTCCACATCATAGTCTTCGAGGTCCAGCAAAATCTGCTTTCTGCAGAATTCTCCAACCTCACCTCATTCCCACTCTTTTTTAACCTGTCTCACCCATCCCCATAGCAAGCTCACTCCCTCTGTGGGCTTTTGCATTTTCCATTCCTTCTGCTTTGGAAGCCATTCTCCACCTCAGCATGGACACCTCCTTCCCATGGTAGTCCCATCAGGACTCAGTTCAAGTAGCACCTCCTCAAAAGACCTTTCCTGACTACCTTCATCAAACTGGATCAGAGAGTGAGCTAGAACTATGATTTTCATTTTAATACATATATTTATAAAGAAACAGAAAAAGTAACTTTGATTAGGATGGATAAGAACAGCTTCTATCAATTTATTAGGACAGTGAAAACTCAGCTTCAGTTTGACAACATTGTTGGTGCTATATGCATATTAATCTTTCCAGAATGTTACTTTTTAGCTCTATAATTATAAATCTTTGCAGTAAAATAGTAATTTGGGGCAAAAAGAGTGGTCTTCCATTGTGTGTGTGCATTGGGGGTGGGTATTACTAGATATTATGTAATGAGCCTGTTACCTTTATTCTCCTATTCAGCTGTAATTAAACATTTAATCTTTTATTCTTATAACCTCCTACTTCTACAATTCTCTCTTTCCCTCCCAACATAATAGACACAGTAGGGCAGACCAATTTCATAGCTTCAATTCTGCTTGTATTTATATTTAAAGTTCAAATGTTTAATGTAAAAACAGTGTCATCTCCAAACATGGCTCCTACTATTCTTAACAAGTACATAAACACAATAAAAGGAACATTGTCATCAAAGGAGGATGGCTGTCATGAAGGAATAGCAGGCAGGTAGACCCTCAGCAAAGAGCCTCACAGAACTGTTGCTAATAGGAGCCTTCACTGTGTGGCAGGCTTGCATTCAATCTGTATGGAGGAGATGCTATGTTATCTGTTGAAAGGCAAATATAAAAATGCACGTTTCCTTTGTGTTTCATTATATTTCATACAAATCTCACTTCAAATAATATTCCAAGCACTCAGGTCCATAATAGCAAAGTGGATAAGGAAATATATTTCCAAATTGTTTCCAAACTACAGAGGTTGAAATGTAAACAACCTTTCCATGTTATTCTGCATTAACATAGCATTTTAATTGCTACAAATGTTCCTGATATAAGGAGAGGCTAACATTTTTCAAATACCTTTACATAGAGAACTGAGCCATGAAAAGCTCAAAGACACACATTCAACGTTATTTAGAAGTGGATCCATCCTTTTAAATTTGGTGATCTAGCTTTCAACTAATCAGAAGAGAATGTATGTATATGTATATAATCCTTATAGTCTCATTTTTATCCAGATGTTGACCTGAATGTAAGTACCACTATTAAATGTTTCCTCACAGACCTTTCTACTTGCATTTTATGATCAGATTTCCTAAAATATGTATAGCTTTTAATACCACAGTGTAGAAATTTGGGTATGAAAAGCTATACATATTTCAGGAAATCTGATAGTATTATTAATAAAATAATATTACAGTATAGTATTAATAAAATAATACTATGGTATAGTATTATTAATAAAAATAGGGTAACTACAATGATAATTGTGTATTTTAAAATAACTAAAAGTGTTTAATTGGATTTTTTGTAACACAAAGGATAAATGCTTGAGGGGTTGTTTATCCCATTTATCATGATGTGATTATTATGCATTGCATGCCTATATCAAAGTGTCTCATGCACTCCACAAATATATACACCTAATACTATGCACACACAAAAGTTAAAAGTTAAAAAAAATTTAAAATACTAAAATTAAAAATTAACAAAATAGAAGTTGGATATCCTCTGAGATTGAGACATATTTTGAATTTGTTTTATTTCCAAGTAAAATTGATAAATGTTGAATCATGTTTGACAAGTATCGATTCTTATAAAGTATGAAAGCTAATTAGGACTCTGTAATTCAGCAGGTAGAAGTGAATCGTTGACAAATGAAATGAATGGTCTCCAGAGAAACTGTTCTTTTCTAAGAGATTTCTGAAGGAAAGGTTTATTTATTTATTTATTTTTGTCCAAAACCAAGTATATCCTCTCATATAGAAGATTTTTATCCATATATAGATTTTTCACTTACACCCCAGTTCTAATCTGTTCTTGCAGGCACTATTTCTTAACTGGTTATATATTTAAAAACATATGTACAACAGTTTTGTAAATTCAAAATAACCCACACACAGCTTGGCCACACTTTCTCTCTCTGATTTTGTTTAAATTTTCAATTATTCTTCAAAACATTTCAAAAACTACTGAGATCCTGCCCAGTCCTCTCCACCACCTCATTTTGGTGATTTCATGAAAGAAGTAATTCAGCACAGGAGGAGCCAGACTGGAACAGTAACTCACAGATAAAAAACAGATTCCTCTACAAGGCCATTGATCCTCTGCATGATAGTTTCTGAGTATGGGAGCTCAAAAGAGAATGGGAATGGCTGATGAAAAACTGGTTCAGTATCACGATGTGCTCCAGAGACTGGCTATCGAGTTTAGTTAGTGAAAGAAAGGCACCAGCAATAAATGAGGAAAGTATCTTCCACAGATATTCATTAAAATCCCTTCTTTATGAGTAACTTGACATGACCCCAAGGCTATGTCACTAAAAAATAAAATAAAATAACAAACACACTGTGAAATCCACTGAAAGTGAAACATGTCCTTGGGAAAGCCATACATATAAGTGAAATATCTATTTTCTCATGCCATTGTTTTTCACTTTCCATTGTAAAATTGAAACTGGCATCTACACAGCACATCCTAAAACATATGTTTCTAAAATAAGACAGACACAACAAAAACAGAGCAATGGAATTTGGAAGCTTCACATTATTGCTTCCCACCAGGATTCAAATCCCACCGGCTTTATTTTTCTGACAAAGGTGAAAGCACATATTTCCAGGTCAAGTGATTCAATGATCAAGGAATAGAGAAAGGCAGCACTAGATTTGAAGTCAGAAGACTTGGATGCTAGGCCAGACTCTGCTGTTTATTAGCTGTCAAGCCTCTGGACATCACTTAACCCCTTGGAGCCTTAGTGGTTTTTTCTATAGTAACGGCGGTTACCTTGTGTCTTTCACCAAGTTACTGTCAGAATCAAATGAGATGGACATAGAGAGTAGAATGGATGGTTACCAAAGGCTGGGAAGGGTAGTGGGGATTGATGGGGGAGGTGAAGGTTAATGGGTTCCAAAATAATAGTTAGGAAGAATGTATAAGATCTACAATTTGCTAGCATAACCAGGTCACTGTAGCCAATAATAATTTAATTGTACATTTTAAATAACTGAAAGAGTATATTTGGATTATTTCTAACACAAATGATCAATGCTTGAGGGGGTGGACACTGTCTTCTTCATGATGTGATTATTTCACATTGCAGGCCTGTATCAACACATCTCATGTACCCCATAAATATATACACCTACTGTTATTCATGAAAATCAAAAATCAAAAATTACATTAAAGAAGACTCAAATGTGATGATGTATTACAGTTCCTTAGACAACAAAAGTGTTTATCAAGTAAAGCTCTATCAGCTCTGTAAATTAAAATGTTTGTAGTCCACAGTGCAATAGTAGGCAAATGTCATTCACGAGTTGTTGGAAAATTAAATTTAATCCTATATTCTGGCAACTGTATCCCAAATCTTTTGTCCACAGAGGCAAGGAGACAGTACCCAGTGATTTAGAAGTGCTCAATAACATCAATTTTTCAAGCAAACATATAATTGAAAATAGTCTAATAGAGTTGCATAAGCCAAATCACAAAATTAAGGTGTAAGTCTGAGGCAATGTATGAATTGCCTGACAATTTCACAAAGCCTTAAATTGTTAGGTTAAACCACATAAAACTACCTTTCTGTAAGTCAAAAATTACAAAAGATTGTTAATGTCATGTTGATAAACTGAACATATCAAATACATAATGCAGTCATTTTAGATCCTTTGAACTTCATCACCCTCCAAAAATAATTTAGCAATGATTACATTTCTGTCACGTCAATAAAAAAAAAGATGTACATACCAATAGAAAAGTTGGAAAAAGATACAGCTAAGCTGTTCACAAAACAATGCTAAAGACCTAAAAAAATTAAAGATGTTCATTTTCCAGTACTCAAATAAATGTAAATTGAAATAGAAATATTTCTTCTCACCTATTAAAATGGCCCAGATTAAAAAGCAAAACAAACAGCAACAACGACAAACACTGTAACGGTGCTAGAAAGCATGGCATTCTAGAAGGCAGCCTGGTATTCGTATCAAACACCTTAAAAATATTCATACTATTTAACCCAGTGACTAATCTTCTGAAAATTAATCATAGAGAAATAGTCTTAGATTTGCATGAAGATTAAACTGTGAAATGAGAATTATACATTTCTAAAAATAAAATATGATAAAATATGAAGAAAATGAAGGTTTGTCACACAAATGAATGCTATGCAATCATTAGAATGGATGCTATGGATAAATATGGAAAGGCCTTATTTATACCATTAAGAAGGAAGAAAGTTTAGATTATAAACCGTATTTGTACATTGATATGGTTGTTATATATATATGAATAGGATATATATTTATGTCCTATGTTCCAGGAACTGAACTTAGTGCTTTAATTTTACTACCTTCCACAATCCTCAGAATACTCCCATGAACTAAGTATGATAATTATAATCCCCACTGTACACATGAGAGAAATAGAGTACATTTTGCCAAAAATATCACAGCAGATATCAGAGCCAGAATTTGAATGCAGTTGAGTCTGTCATGGTAACCATTCTACTAGACTGTCTCCAAATTCTTACCAAAAAGAAGTCTCGGAGGCTATAAACAAAATGTTAACTGTGTTTATTTATCACAAATGTGATGATTGGTGGCTTTTGTTTTTGTTTTTGTTTTCTTGCTAAAACATTTAAATTTTCTACTTCAACCTTGCGTTCTTTTGTTCACTGTCATCATTTGTTATTCAATATAGGTGCATTAAAATGGGCCAAAAAGTGGGACTAAGTTTAGTTCACCTAAGCAAATCATAACATTAAGAGGGAGGGGAAAAGAGCTTTAGGAAAAAGCCTCAGAAATAAATATCTCCTGCATCTGCCTCCACCACTCCATTCCCATCATCACCACTTTGGCAAACCCTTCATTATCTTTTACAGTAATCGCCTATCTAATCTGCTGTCCGCGGTCTCTTCCTCTGCCCAGGCACCACACATATTCATTCCCACCAGAAGTCTCTTCCTAAAATACTTCTGGCTACTTCAGACTACTCACTATTTATTCATTTGTGAAACATTTCTTCAACACCCACAGTGTGCCAATCACTGTTCTAAATTCTGGGTATATAAAGATGAGTAACAGTCCTCATCCTCAGAGTTCCAAGAAACAGACGATTGTATTGCTGAATTTGTGCAATTTTGCAGTCCTGGAGTAAGCAAAACAAACATTTACAATGAAAAGTAGCCAGTGGTAATAGTGCATGCTACAAAAGCACTATGTGAGCACAGAAAAGGGCAAAAAGAATTCTCCCTTAGTAGGAAAAACTGTGTAGAATTGATGGAGAATGAAGCATCTTAGCTGTTAGGGGAGGGTGAATGGGTTAGGGAAATTAAGAAGCAATGTGAACCACCCAGACTGAGAAACACAAAATACATGTACAAAGTAGAAGTACCTTGTTGACATGGTTACATGAACCAAGCAACCCCTCAAAGGTCGCTAGTTAAGGTTCCTTCCAACCGTCCAGGTTGGAATGGTTTATAATTAGCACAGGCAAATACGTGGTCCCTGTTCATCTTTTAATTTTTAGTGCAAGTGGGTGACAGAAGGGAGGTTTATTCTTTTTGGCAGGAAGTTGCCAACATCCGTATATTTTCAGCAATTGTGTCACAATAAAGTTAAGTGAAACGAAACACATTTTATAAGAACAAAACCTAAACGAATTTGATTTTTATTATAGGCGTTTTTGAAAAATACGCCAAGGGGCATTTTCCCCTTTTAAGTGCAGAATTATTCCTGAATGTATATTCTTTATCATTTTAAACACTTATTTTGAAAAATTTCAACGAATGAGTGAAAGGGAAAAATTAGAATGAAGGAAAAGATTCTAAGGAGATATGCCATCAATTTATTTATAATTTACATCCTTGAAAATAGGTGAAAGCATCATGTATTCTTCCATAATACTATCAGAATCACACCATTTCTCAAACATCATATGATTGCATTACTGAATAATAGCAAAAACTCTACCAACTTCTCAACTTCATACTCGTCTCTTCCGACAAAAAAAAAAAAAAAAGAACACAACACAACACTATTTTAAAAAAGAATTGACAGATGGAAGTTAAATAAGTGTTCATTTATTTTTATGACAGCCCAACTTTATGTATCCAGTAGATCTGCAATCTCACAAGTAGTTATATAGTTCATGTTATATAGTAGGTACTCAAAAATGCTAGTGAAATTGGTTCACTCAGAGGGTTATACACAGTCACATAAATAGATTTTTTAACAGACTCAGTTGCAGTGATATTGATTATTAAACCCTGCAATAATCTATTAACACTCATTAAAAATTTCTTCATAATGTGAAATAACTATTCGGAGTTTAACATCTGCTAGGGACACCATCAGTGTAAAGAGAAACACGTTTTCTTTCATACTGCTGTCTGAACAAATCAACACTAATGGTTTCCTATGTAAATATTTTTTCCTAAATAAACTCAGACCAGCACAACATGGATTTATTTTTATCGCTGATAATCACATTTTCTTTTCTCTGTCTTTATAAACAACATCTAACACTAGTCCTCACCCAAGTAAATTCTATGCTTGTATGAAGATAGAAATTAAATTTGTGTTTCTTATACAAGGAATCTAGGCAGGTTTCCAGATACAATTTATAGAAGGACCTGACATTTATTTTCTAATCATCACAGTTCGTTAATCATTGCAGGTCTGTGGCGGGGGGCGGGGGGAGGGTGGTAAAAAGTGGCACTAGGATTCACACACAAGTAAGTATTTATAGAACCTGATTAGTGCTGTCACTCTGCTAGCCAGACCTTCCTGCATGGTCATGCTTTATTTTATACATAATGCTTGATTTTGTTTGGAAAACATGTTTCTTCTTCTGGATAGATATATTTCTATTTTGGGATCCAGAAATACAACAATTAATGGCCTGGATTTGTTTGTTTGTTTGTCAGTTTGTTTTTCAGATGGAGTCTCACTCTGTCACCCAGATTGGAGTGACATAGTGCAATCTCTGCTCACTGCAACCTTCACTTTCCGGGTTCAAGCGATATTCCTGCTTCAGCCTCCCGAGTAGCTGGGGCTACAGGCATGTGCCACCATGCCCAGCTAATTTTTGAACTTTTAGTAGAGACAGGGGTTTCACCATGTTGGCCAGGCTGGTCTCGAACCCCTGACCTCAGGTGATCCACCTGCCTCGGCCTCCCAAAGTGCTGGGATTGCAGGTGTGAGCCACTGTGCCCAGCTTGGCCTAGCGTTTTTTAATGAAAGATGTATTAAATGATACCTTTGGCAGTTAGTAAACCATACTGGAATTCATTAATACTATTGTCTTGAAAAGGTGGTGGGTATACAACTTTCAATTGGGCACTGAAAATGGAGTTTGTTGACATGTCAATCGAGCATTATATGTACAATAAAGCTAACACTAGTCACCCATTTCCCTTCTGAAAGTAGAGTTCTCTCCACTTATTATTTATATCTTCACTCTTATATAAAGAGTGTTATCATGGTATTAAAGTGGTATTGATGCAGATACATTTCAGTAGGGTCATGCTTGAATAATGGAGAGAATATAACGGCTTTTTTTTTTTTTTTTTTTTTTTTTTTGAGACAGAGTCCCTCTCTGTCACCCAGGCTGGAGTGCAGTGGCGTGATCTCAGTTCACTGCAACCTCTGCCTCCCAGGTTCAAGCAATCTCTCCCTCAGCCTCCTGAGTAGCTGGGACTACAGGTGTGCACTACCACGCCAGGCTAGTTTGTTTGTATTTTTAGTAGAGACCGGGATTCACCATGTTGGCTAGGCTGGTCTCTAACTCCTGACCTCAGGTGACACACCCACCTCGACCTCCCAAAGTGCTAGGATTACAGGAGTGAGCCACCGCACCTGGCCTATAATGTCTTTTCAGTAACACTGGCGTATAGAACCTTTGTCAATGAATTTTCTTTATAGAAAAAAGATAGAGCTGCTGCCTTTTAAAAATATTTTTCTTCTTGAAATTCCACTAAAGGATGAACTTCTATAAGTGTGCCCAGAGAATCATACTGATTACAGAATAATAATAATAGTAATAACCACAGAATGTGCTGTGCTCCCACTGTCTCGGAATTTCTTATCTGCCCACTTATGTCTGAGTGCACTAAGTGGTTCTTTCTCAATCAGCATTTGAAAAATTTCACTCTCTGCTCCATGTCTCTAGCCACTAAGATAATCAGACTGACACAAAGTACAGCCCAAGGGTCTGCTTTGGTTGCTAGGAATAAATGGCGGTGAACAGACACTGTCACAACAATCCTTGTGACTACACCGTGTGGTACATTGGCTTGACAGTGTGAGCTATGATGAGGCAAGCAGGTCATGAACAGACATAGCAAGTATAGTGTCTGTTGATGAAGACTCCAACACTAGTAGGGCCATCTTGGCAGCTGGATTCATCTCTGTGCTTCAACTTGACTATCAAGAAATGGGAAGCCAGTTCTGGACTTGGCCAGCCTTCGAGGAAAAATCTTAACTAAAAATGTAATCTCTCTGTATCTGCGTTATCAACAGTCATGAGATGGATAATAGCAAAATGTATTTGTGTTTATGTAATATGGGAAACACAAGAAGTAGGGGAAGGCTCAATGGAAGGGATATCATTGACATATATGGATGCAATTATTGCAAGTAGGGGCTGGATAAAATTTCCATAGCTGAATTTTGCTTAGAACTATTTTGAATGCTGCTGAGTATCATTTCCCCTGAGAAGAAAAGACATTCTCTAAAGAAAGACTCCAGTGACAGTCCCTCTAGCGAGACTTGTCATTGAGAAAAGTTTAAGATGAAAGTTATAATTGCTTTTCACAAGCTACATTATGAGCCAGAAACTCAAAGACTATCCTGGAATTCTAGGGTAATACTTCATAAGATTCTTCTTCTTCTCTCACATGAAAAATAAAGTCCATTAATTTAATATACTGTGGAGGTCCATTTATTATATAGTAGTCTCAGAAACTAAAAAGAAAATTGACTTGTCATAATAAATTTGTATCCTATCTGCCAGAATTCATTATCTCTGCCTGACTCTTTGCAAGGTATTAAAGGGACAAACTCTGTCTAAATTATTTAAATAATTGACCTATATTCTTTCAGGCAGGGTACAGTCCTAATGCAAGCATAATGTCCCTATTAGTACCTGTGATCCTGCCATTAAGTGATCATAACTTTACCAGCTTCTCTTCAACTTGCTGTATACTCAAGGCCTACTTAAACTTTATTGTTAAATGATGACAAATGAATACTGATAGGAAGTGTTTTCTAAAACATCTTTTTATTTAACAGTTGAAAGAAGTATGGTTTGTAGCTAAAGATTTTGTATGGGAAAAAATGCAATCTATGAATAATCAATTGTGCCATGTTTTAGGAATTAAAAGATTCCTATTTGAGAGAAGCAAGTGAATAACTATAGAATAAAATGATTAACAGGTCAGCAGATATTAAATCCAACAGTATGAAATAGGTTGAATCTCTGAGCTGGACTCAATCTTGGATTAATCTTTCAGCCCCAGCTTGAATATCAAGAAACAGAAGCCAGCTTTGGATGTAGGCCACCCTCCAGGGGAAGAACCTAATACGGCTAGTTTCTTCACCCTGAATTTGTGCAATCAAAAAGTAACTGGTGATGTTCTAGCAAACTAGGTATAGGCTAGGTCTTGGAAATGGATAAATGACTCTTATTTTGTTTTCTTTATACTCTGGCCATTTCCTTAATTTATTTTAATTAATTTCAATGCCCCATCTCACAGTTTGAAACTGAAAATCTATCCTCCTTTGATTATTCCCGTCCCTTAACTGAAAATGTTTACAATTACATAAAGCTTAAAAAGTATCACACCTAAAGTGCTTAGTATAAAGCCTGACACACAGAAAAAACTCAAAAGTGTTAGCCATAGCTATTCTTGTTAATATTGTTTTCTTCTTTTGAGATTGTCTAAAGTATGAACAACGAAAGGTTCCAGGCCACACAGCAATTGGTGTCAAGTGCTAAGAGGGGAAGAGTTCTCTGTCATAGATGCAAGATGAAAGAGAGGCAGTACACACTTGCCATCCCTAGTTGAGGCAATATGTTCCCTTTTTCAGTTATGGGAATCAAGTCCAAGAGTGAGGAAGTGTGGCTCAGGACACAGAACACATTAGCTAAAGATGGAAGATGAACTCAATTCCAGGCACAAGTTGCAAGTGTGACGTATCAAAAGTAAGTACTATTTTATTTCTGCTTCAAGTTTCAAGAACTCTTGCTTATAGTTACTTAAAAATCATTGTGGATTAAATAAGAATATTATATACTTTTGTCCATCTTAATCACTAATGAGTAGGGCAATGCAGCTGCCAGCTGGCTGGCAGTAACGTGTGACGACTATATACGCCAAATGGTACACAGATTACACTAGGGTGCATGGGACTGACTCATCATTTAAAAAAAATGGATGTATATACAAGCAGCTTGATAAAGCAAATTTTTTTATTCATTTGACCCTCATAGAAGTTTTACTTCCCTCTAGTCTGACGACCTCTCTAATAAGCTCACTTCAATTATGAGTGACAACGTTCCCAAATGTACTTACTGTACTGTCCTCAAATTGAAGTACAAGTAAAACTCCATCATCAGCTTTCTCCCAAACTAGTTTTCAATTATTTTTTTCATTGCATAGGCTGGGATTTTTGGTTTACTTCTTTCCTCTCATTCGGGAACGGCAAATACTGTATATGACACCCAGGATTATATGGCCCCAACCCTGCACTAGGCAGACACCACTAATCAACCACAGTCCTCCTTACCTACTACCTCCATAATAACTTACTCCCTCTCTTACACTCCCTAGTAGCGCTTTGCCAGAGCCAGGTTTTTAGACCTGAGTACTCAATCTATCCAAGACTCCTAAGGGAAAGTTCTGTGCTGGTCTTTGCCTGCATAATTTTGTCACACATTACTTAGTTTCCAATTTAATCATGCTACTGCCTATTTCCTATTCAGCCACCACTGGTTCCTCCCTGTTGCTCAACAGACATTAACTCAAATCAGTTTTGCATTGCTTTCATTGCACCTATCCAATAATATTGCTCAGTTTGCTTCAACAGTCAGACAGGACTCCAATTACATCTCCTTAGTGTCAGCACACAAGACTTGCTCCTGTATAAGTCTATGCACCTAATGAATACCCACATGGGACTTCTTTTTCTCATGTCTCCTTCATCTACCCAGTGCTGTACCCATCGTGTTACACCCAGATCATGTTTCACCTCTTCTACTGTAGTCCACAGAAGACTCAGCCTTCTCTATAAAGATCTGTACTTTTATAAATGATTAAACACAGTTTGAAATGGCTATTGAGTTATTTCACATGCTTTCAATCACTCACTCTTCTAGAGGTGAGAGTTGCCACAACTTTTTCATAGATGACATCGTTAGGGGTACATTTTGCCACCAAGGCCTCCTGTCCCAACCTCAATCTTATCTCCAGAATGAAATTAAGAATCTTGTGGGAAAATAGATTTTTTAAAAACTGGTAGATTTCTCTTAGTATTGTAGCTTATGAAAAAAGGATAAAACCCTGCACATAATCCGGTAAGAAAAATATCTAAAAAGGCACAGAAAGAGCATTATCTGAGCTCCTCGACACAAACTTCCTCCATGTGTTTCCAAGACTGAATATTTAGATGGGAAAAGTTGTTTACCACCTTTTACAGTTAGGAAATTAATCTTTACACAGCCATATGATATAAACTAGAATTAGCTTCTCCATTTTAAAAGAATCACATTTTGCACAAATTAAAATGACTTGCTCAAAGTCATCCACAGAATCTGAGCAGAATGAGATGGAACCCTTGTCATCCAAGGCTTCTGGCATAATATATAACTCTGTGAACCATCATGCCACATAACATACAGGCGTATCTCAACATCTTTTATTATGACACATTACAGTTTTCTACTTGGTCAACTTTTCTATCAATTACCATATTCAAACAACTGCCTGCACTTGAGATTTTCTCCTTGTGTAAGTCTGTAAGTAAAGAAAATGTGCCTTTTTAGAAATGCAGCATTTTGCAATTGAATCCCTTAGAATTTAATCAGATATTTGACATTGGATACTTTATCATAATAACTCAAAGTCAGGCATGGTCTCAGCCATAAAATACAATGAGTTGGTGTTTTTTTATCCAACTTTGCAATTTAAACATTTTCTAACCTTCAAGAAAGTTAAAAGTACAAGGAAGATGTGACCCACCACCTAGATTTGTCAATTAATATTTTTGCCATATTTGCTTTTACTCTCTCCTTCTCTAAATAAAAAATATATGTAGGTAAACACACATATTACTTCATTTCTTGCTGATCTATTTGAAAATAAGTTGAAAATATCTTGACTTTTCCTTCTAAACATATGATAATTTTTCTCTAAAAATAAGGACATTCTCCTGCATAACAGCCAAACTATTAACCACACAAAGAAACTTAACATTGATACAACAATAATATACAACTTAACATTGATGCAAACTTAACATTGACACAGTCTAATGTAGAGTGCCCAATTTTCCCATTTAAATTTTTAACAATCAAAATCCAATATAAAATCAAAAATTACATTTTGTTGCTATGTCCCCTTAGTTTAATTTAATCTAGAACAGTCCTTCACTTTTATCTTGTCTTTCACGAAATTAACACTTTTAAAATATCTCAGGTGAGCTGTTTTGTGAAATAGCTCATGTTCTGCACTTGTCTGATGGTTCCTTAATGACTAGATTTGGCAAGAATGGTATATGGGAGTTGTATACTTCCCATTGAATCACATCAAGAGACACATCAAGACAATAGTACCCTATTCTCATCCAAATGTGATCACTTGGACTGATGCAAGTTTAGCACTGAATAAGACGGTATACAAATTGATATTTCTTAATTCATGTCTCACTTCTGTGTGTTATTCAGTGTTTTATGTTATAGTCTACTAAAAAACACATACATGACGCTATTGTTCAAAAAGGATGCATATTTTTAGAAACTTTACTTAGAGCAGTAAATGACTTTTCTAATATAACCTAAGAAATGTTAATGAAGTGACCAGAAGTGAGGAGACAGACTGATGGGGATAGAAAAGATGCTGGGTTGAGAGCCAGAAATTCTGAATTTTCCATCCAGGCTCCATCAACAACTCACTGCAGAGCCCAGATGGCAGAAACATGTCATTCCTTGTGGCAGTTCTGACTGATTTGTGGTGGCTGCCTGGAGCACTGTCTTTCACAGGATTCTAAGGCTGCACAACACTTTTGCTTGAAAAGTGTTTTAACTAATCGTGTAGCATGGGTTTTGAGGGAAGAAATGATAGCTTGTGTGTGGTATATTAAGCACGGCCACAAATTCTTCGTCACTCTTTCCACCAAGAGGTAGAGTCTATGTCACCAAACACTGAATTTGGGCTGTCCTTTGACTGGTTTTAATGAATAGAATGTAGAAGTGACACTATGCAAACTCTGGAATCTAAGCTTCAAGAAGCCTTGTGGCTTATGTCTTCACCTTCTGTGCTAACACTGCAGGCAATAATGCCCTAGCCTCATATGAGTAGCCAACACCAACTACCACACATGGGAGTGAGGCCTCTAGGACTTTCCCATCTAACTGGCCCTGTGGCTGAATGCAGCTGCATGAAGGGGTCCAGGCAAAGTCAATAGAGGATCCACCCCACCATCCAGCAGTATTGAAGGAAATAAATGTGTGATGTTTCAAAAGGCACCACATTTGGAGGTAGTTTATTACACACCAGTAGATAACTTATACAGCATATCTCTGTTTTATTGTTTTGTTTTGTTTTGTTTCATTTTACCCTGGTCATTTTCTCCTTTAAGTCTGACAAACATCAGTTTACTTATCCTTGAAAAAAAAAAAAAAGGATTATATTGAGGTTAAAGCAACTTTCAGTGATAAGATTCAAGCATAGAACCAAATTGGCACTCTCAGTTCCATTCAAGGAAATGCACCCCAGTGTGCATGGACAAGATGATAAAAGCATTACATTAGAAACTAAGAACGTTCCACCTAGAAATGACTTTTTACCACTTCAAACGTTTCATTATAAAGATGAGAGAACTGATGGCTCCAGTGGCGAAAGGATTTCTCTAATACCACAGTGAGCTAGACATTAATTCTGGTTCTGTAAATTCTTCAATACAGCTGCCAGAACACAGCTGAATCTGGTCCATTTCTGATTCCCATACCTTGTGTGCACTCTGATGGTGCCTCAACATCATATCTCAGCTCCAGTAATTAAAGTGTATGTGCCAGGAGATAGATCCACACAGTGGATTTGGTCAAAAAAGAACATGTGTGGACAGAGCCCAAGATGAGAACAAGTTGAAGGAGGGGGTGGGACAGGACATCATAACAATGATAGCATCTCATATGTAACAAACCTGCACGTTGTGCACATGTACCCTACAACTTAAAGTATAATAATAATAAATAAATTAAAAAAAAAAAAAGAAAAGAAATTCTACTTAGTCATGCCAATTCTTAAAAAAAAAAAAAAAAAAAACAATGATAGCATCTCTGGCTACTTTTTCTTCTTGTATATTTGCTTCTTTACAAACCAGTTTCCCTAGGAATTCCTAAACAAAAATAAATCCAATTGATTAAAAAAGAATAATCATACCCATGCTGAAATGTAAATAGAATAGCTTTTCTCAATATTCATTTATTTCCATATTTCATTAAAGAAATTCCCATGTTTAATCTTTGCCTTGCTACTCTCATCTTCAAGTACTTGATTAATGAGGTGATTAACCAGAATGAGCTTTAAATCTTCTATGTGACAGTATTTATTTTAAGAAAACCAGACTGTCAACTGTTATTGTTGCTAATCTAATTAATTAAATAAATATCAGATCGATAGAGATCTACCAATCCAATAAATGTTGAACCTAATTCTGTTATCATATGAAAAAGTTTTATCGGGAATAGGAATTTTATTACTTCCATAAGAAAGATAATTTGACAAAAGATTTTGGGGAATCCCAAAATTTTTCCTGAATATGTTTAATCTTTGTAATGGTAACAAATACATACAGCAGAAAATAAGACTAATTTTAAAATGTAATTAATGAAGCTAATCAATCAAGCAATCTACCAAGAATTTGTCTTTCTATACAAAAAGTCCTGAGATGCTTGTTTATATTTTAAATGAGCATATTCTAATATAATTTAATTTTACCAAATTAACTGGAATAACACGCCTATGGCAATGTGAGGTCATAGAAAAATGTAAAGACTTAACATTTTTCTGATGGCAACCTCTGTCATGGGTAAAAGCCTAGTTCAGAATTTACTATAACCTGGTCCACACTCCACGCCTTCGGTTTTTCTTAATTATAGGTTCTCCTTGATGGCTATAGTTTTGTTTGTTTGCTTTTTCCTCTCAAACCCTCCTAATTGTTCCCCAAAATACATCAAATCCCAGAACTCCAGTCTTCATTATAGTTGGTTTGTTTAATTTTACAGTGTCTTGAGGTTAATATTCAAAAATGAAAATAAAATTTAATTGTGGTAAAGAGGCACAGAAGCCTAAATAGAGATCTTTTATCACCACAAAGTTCAGTCATTTGAGGTAACAGGAAACAATTTTGTCTCCGAGCTCATAAGAGAAATCTGAGCTGTCTCCCAGGAAAACACCATTCCCCTCAAAAAATATGCCAACTTCATAATATCAAGATGATTCCATGAAGACAAAAAGCATCTTTATTCTATAATAAATCAAAATTTCCAATAAGAAAGGTAAATTAAGACAAAAGTCTATCTAATAAAATGAATTTTTAAATGTATATTTATTTTCAACCACAAAGCTCATGTTGAATTAGCTAAATATGTAACTCATAAAAGGACAAACTCTGGAGAGAGAGAAAAAAAAATTAGCTTGATTAAACTGACAAAGAAGGCTCCAGTTGCCTTTAAAAACATTATCTGAGGCATGAGCGAGCCAAGCTGGACTAGAAAACCAAGAGCTAACTTATAAACCAGAGAGTGGTCAACAGAGATGATCACATGAAATAATCAGACAGAAACAGTGTTTAGCAGTGGATTGCAATACAGTAGTTTAACCAAATATCTACAAATTTAACCAAATATCTACAAAAGAGCATCCACTATGCCATCTTAGGAGTGGAGATCTCTATATGAGTCCACTAATTATGAGGAGGTATTAATAAGGTATAATGAAATGAATAACTATCTAAGGTATCCGTGGTCAAAACCTAATGGATAAGGGAGTAAGGAAGTGAAGGCACAAGAAAAGGAGTAGCTTCAGGAAGACTCACAAAACCTCTCTTGAACTTTTACTAAAAGAAGAGCCAGATCAAGCAGTGTAGACTTGAAATTGAATCAGCCCGGGGTGAAACCAGGTCTTGTTTTCAGACCAATAATCAACTTGTTAAAGCAGAACCTGAAACCTTGGCTTGAGAGAATATTATTGTTCTGAAGGCCCAAAGTGTCAATATCTTTGTAACGGTTTAAGTCTCAGTATAACAGTAAGATATGAGATCACTGAAATATTCTATGTATATCTGATCTATTTTAAGGAGTTGAAGCATTTAATGCGTCTCTTTTATTACATCCTTATTTTTATTGACATTGAGAATGTGCCTAGGTTTCAATCAACCTTTAAATGGTTAGAGAATTGGATTTATAAATACGTATTTTTCCTAATTAAAAATATTAGTATACACATATTTTTTAATTATCTCAAAGCTATGATTTTTCAAGATATGTATATTCATTAGTAGACCATTTACAAAGTCTTATCCAAGTGTCTGAGGAGGCATAAAAACAGGAAGTGATCAAGTTATCTATATTACATTGGAAAATGAGTCCAGTAACCAAGCTAAGATTGACTTCTTGTAGAGTATGTATTATGTGAAGCACTGACCTCCAAAAAGGATCCAATGGAATAGACCGAGAGGGAAGGGTTCATCTCACACATATTTTAAGGCTGTTAGTTGACTAGTATACAATCAAACCTTTTAGATTTAGGGAGATTTCCAGGTAGAAATCAAGGCACATATGGCTACTGTCAGTACAGTGTACCGCTAAAGACATGAACCCTAAATTCAGAGAGGCCTAGCCGTGGCAATTTCCTCAGCTGTTTCCCAAACTGAATATATTTCATGCATCAAATGCAGCTAACTTTACATTTCATTGAATACTAGAGATAAAAGGGACCCCAGAGAACATCACATCCAGGGGCCTGCTTTTACAGATTAGAAAATCATTCGTTAAGAATAAGAAGGTGAAAGGCTGCACTATACATCTGGGACTGGCGTGCTACAAACACTGAGTTTTGTTTGAGAGCTCTCTCTCCTGCATTGCCCTAGTGCTTATGAAGTTGGCTCAGCACTTGGAGAATTAATTAGAAGCAGTAACTGATGTATTATCTCATAGTGGAAAAAAAGCAGTAATGGTTCAGGAGTCAGAAGACCCAGGTTCCATACATACTTGCATTCCTTATTAGCACTGCTGTTCCTGCAAGTTGTTAAAAAATCCCCTAGAAGTAAATATCATGGATTTTAAGCATTAGAAACACCTGGCCTCTCATCCTGACTCTTCTTTTTACTTGTCCTATGACACTGGACCAGTTAGTTAACCAATTTGGGATTCACTCTCTTGTCCAATTAAGGGAGATAATGTTCGCCTTTGTCAAAGCGTTTCATGAGGATTAAATGAGATAAATATATAAAACGTCAGATAGTTGGTAGACACTCAGACGTTAGTTCCCTTCCCACAACCTTATTCTTAATTTATTCATGTGCAAAATAAAGAAAAAAACCTACTCTATCTGACTAGTGCTTCTTGTTAATGGATATTAACCAAAGGGCAGGTATAGAAATAAATAACCATATATGATCATTTAATATACATACACAAAATTAACTAGCCAATGCTTTCCAAAAGCTTGAAATTGGATGCCTCTCATTAAAAAAAATTAAATAAAAAAAGTCCATTCATGAAGAAGCGACAAAAATATCACTCAGAAGCTGATTTCTCCACAGCTCTTTACCGCATTGGTAATATCCTTCTAACCCCATCCTCCCTGGTTTCTAATTACACTGTGTTAGAGAGTAGATGCTAGGGTTTGAAACAATATCGTTTTTTTTTTTTTTTTTTTTTTTTAGCGCAACCTAGCCTAACTTGACTTCATAAGGAAATAAATTGCAATAATTCTCTTTTAGAAAAAGAAAAGGTGGTAACCACGTGACATTTCTGGTTTAATGCAGTGTTTTCTGCTAACTTTGGATAAAATATAAATCCAGAACATGCTTACAGCGACCCCAGTGACCTGGACTCCACCCTCCCTGACAGCCCTCATTCCCTGCCCTCCCTTGTTGACTGTCCTCACTGTGGTCTGGTCCCATTGGATTTGAATAACTTTGCATACATTTGTCTGCCAAGTGCTAGTCCAGGTACCAGGAATATGGCAGCAAAAATACAAAAGTCACACACACACACACACACACACACAACAAATACCTCTGCCCTTCTGCCTTCATAATGCCTGATTTCTGGTGGGAGAAAACCATGAAGGCGAAATAGTATTTCAACTTACATTATGCTACATATTGAATAATGCTATGCAGACAAAAAGCAAGGAGGAAAGTGAGCTGTGTATGAGAGCGTTCTTTCAATTTCTGCCATAAACCAACCTTTTCCTGTTCCAGAGGCCCTGACAGGTGTGTTGCTCCCACCCTCTCATGTAATTCTATCCTTGGCAAACTGTAACCCATCCCTCCCTCCTCAACTTCCCTATCTCTACTTTCCCACATCCCCCAGCTCTGCATCAAACCCCTATAAGAATATTTCACTGAAGTTTGTATTTTCCCCTCAAAGACATTATTACACTTTGCAATTATTTCTTTTTCTAGTTTTTAATTTTTAATTTTTCTGGGTACATAGTAGGTATACATCTTTATGGGGTACATGAGATATTTTGATACAGACACAAAATACATAATCCTACCACAGAAAATGAGGTATCCAGCCCCTCAAACGTTATTCCCTTGTGTTACAAACAATCCAATTATACTCTTTTAGTTATTTTTAAATGTACAATTAAATTATTTTGACTATAGTCACCTTGTCCTATCAAATAATTGGTATAATTCATTCTTTCTATTTTTTATATCCATTAACCATCCCCACCTCCCCCCACCCTGTCCCCACCACTACCCTTCCTAACGTCTGGTAATTTGCAATTATTTCTATGATGATTTATTTCATCCTTGGTATCCCCAATGGATTCTAAGCCTTATGAGAACAGGGACTCCGTTTTTTTTTTTTTTTTTTTTTTTTTTTTGACCAGTGCCTAACACCAAGCTTTGTTGGGACTGAAGAAAATGTGTTGAATGGTAGAAGAAAGGAAGGGAAAAAAGAGAAGAAGGAAAAAAGGAAAGGAAGGAAAACGAAAGAAAGAAGGTAAAAAGGAAGGGAAGAAAGAATTCAGAGTTCAGGTCAGAAGAAGTGAGCTTAGAAAAACAAATCCCTAAGAGATTGCAGTGGCCCCAAGCCCTCAAATGGCTAGCTGCATCTCCCCCTCAACCACTTTTAGACCTGCAGGTCAACACCTTCTCAGCCAGTCCTGAAATGTTCAATTAGAATATGCTTTCATGGGAGATAGCTTTAAGTGATTATTTCAATTCACTGAGTTTTATATACATAAGACTATCATTATATCTTGCCTACTTTTGATCAGTATTCAAGTCACCTGAAACTCCCTAAGTTCTAGCAACATATTTATTCCTTCTGAGCTAAAAGAAAGCTTGTAGAACATACATGCAGTCCTCTGCAAAAGACAGAGATCCATACATTTTTGGACAAAGGCATTTAGGGAGCACTGATTTGGGAAGCTCAGTAGGTGTGGGCAGGAGGCCATGTGTTCAAAGCCCATCAAACACCACTGCCTTGAGGGGCTCTGGCACACCTGAGAAAGAACCAAGTACACGTGGTTGCACAGTCTCTGGACTTACCAGGGGAAGACATTCTTTCTACCTGTGTAAATACGTTCAACAGCATGAAAAGACAGACCCAGGAGTCACGTTCACATTTCTTTTCTGATCTTGTCACCTGAAACTTTCTGTCCACTTCAGCATTTCGTGTATGTGTAGGAAATATTAATAATGATTTTAAGCCTGGATTTGAATTCCTGTGTTGTATCCTCTCAGAGAGAACACACACATTCATTTATTGATTTCCTTCACTCAAGGAGGATTTATGAAGTACTTGCCATATGCTAGGCACTGCATTAGCTACTGGGTCACAGGGGGAAACAAATCAGGCATGGTTTCTGCATTCACGTAGATTATAGTACAGGACAAAGAAGGACAGTGTTAAAACAAGTGAACACAAAGAATGAGATTACAAATTGCAATAGGAGTATGAAGAAAAGCACCACAAGCCCTTCTAAGGGCTCACTCCCAGTTTCAGGCACTTTCAGGTTTTCCGTTCAGAACACACACCATCAAGGACACTCCCCCTGGGCATTTAAGATCATGCACATGAAAAGAGAAAGAATGAGAGACCATGGTGAATGTGAGAGAAATTCCTTGCTTGTGTGCATGTGTGTGCATGTGTGTGACAGAGACAGAGAGAGAGAGAGAAAGAGAGAGGTGGGGAGAGGGAACCGCTCACGGTAACCACTGAAGAAAAGTTTCTTCAGTTTCTCTTTCTGACCTGAGATGATTATTGGCGAAACACTAAAAGATTGGTATCATGGAATACCATTAGTAGCCAGTGGGACTGAATCGACAAAAGCACTCTCTCAAGACAATTGTCTAATATGCAGTCAAGTACACAGGCTCTGCCCTCAGATAGGCTCAATTTTTAATCCCAGTTCTATCACCTCATCATCTTGTGATCTTAGAAACATTAGTCAAGCCTTTAGAATGCAGATAGTAACTCTCTGCCTCTTGAGGGTGATGGGAACACTAAATGAGATAATTCATGTCAAGTATTTGGCATAGGACCTGGTTTAAATTATAGCAAGTGTTCAGTCCATGCTAGCTGCCATTAATTAATGATTATTCCACACATGCCATGCCCTAATACAATGTCCTACTTGAGACAAACCCAGGACTCACCTGGCTATTGCTCTAGCTCAGGGTACGGGGTGCAGATTCATAAGCTAAAGCAGACTACTCATGTCCTCAACACTTCTCCCTTGCTACAGCCAGAAGACCATAAGAAAGAAAATGAAGATGTTGCATAGTTGATTTCGGAAAAGACAAGTGGAGTTTGTGGAATATGAAACAAAGCACACCACTTCTCAAATCACCGTTACTCATTCTGAGCAATCCCCAGAGAGCAATCCATCTCAGGCCAGATCCAAATGTGACTCCTTAGTTTGAAAACTCTGCAAGGAAAGCTTAATGGGAGAGACTGATGAGATTTTTAAACGTAAAAAGAACATACGTTTTTGCTTCAGTGGACTTGGTCTTTCTTGTGGGTGGTTCTATTAATATGCTATCTTTCTCTCTGGTTATATTATTTCATTATCACTCCATGCTCCAGTGTGTTTTGGGACTAATTCAAGGTGTACTGAAAAGCCACTGCCTCAATGCAGTTTGAAAGTGCTGAAATGGGGGCTGGCACAGAGCAAACCAGAAGGAAACCCAGAACAAATTTACTATTGGCAGCATCAACACTGGTTCCAAAGTATTAAAACCCTTAGTTTCACATAATCCCTTTCAGATACCTTAGCAGCATCTTACACTGTTAGGAATGCTGCCAGTTTGTGCTAAGAATATACATTTCACACTCTGTACAGGGTCATAAAATACCATATAATTATACTTGGCAAAGGACATGCTTCCAAGCTGAGTAGGACTTTTCAGGGAAAAAAAAATAGCTTTTGAGCAAAGGAAAAAAAAAAAAGAGGAGGGAGAAAAGAACATGGTTATCTAGTCAACAATGGGAACAAACCAGACAACTGTAGGCTGTGGCCACCTGGAAAGCCTTACATGCTTTGTGTCCTGTAACCCAGCACAGTACCTGGCACATAAAGGGTGCTCATTTTGTGAAGAAAAGACCCTAATGAACTTTAATTCCGCTAGCAAAAGAGATTACAGGTACAAAATATAAGGCAATTAAAATGTCTTCCATGGTAATTATTTACAAATAATTCCCTAAAAGCAAACAACCCAATTTCAAAATGGGCAAAAGACATGAACAGACATTTCTTCAAAAAAGATATGCAAATGGTGACTCAGCACTTGAGAAAATGTTCAACAGTATTAATCATTAGGGAAATCTAAATAAAAACCACAGTGAGATTTCACTTTACACTTATTAGATGATTATCCAAAAAAAAAAAAAAGGAAGAAAATAAGTGTTGACAAGGATGCAAGGATGTAGATAAGTTGGAACCTTTGTACACTGCTGGTGGAAATGGAAAATGATGGACTGAATTGTACACTTTAAATGTGTGAACTGTACAGTATGTGAATTATGTACCTCAATAAGGATATTTTTAAAATAAATAACTCAAGATCCTTAAAATAATTATATAATTAGATCCAGTAATTCCTCTGGGGATCTATCCCAAGCACATCATCCAAATATAAGTATAAATGTTTATCAAAGTATAGTTTACAATAGTCAAAGATTGGAAACAAATGATGAAGGATAATTACAAATGATGGCTTAATATAATTAAATTCATATTCTAAAGAATATTTAGTATGTAATAGTATGCTTTGTTTTACCCTTAAATGAAAAATGTAGGATAAAAAGTTGTATAACAAGGGCAGGTTGTGAAATTTTTAAAAGCATGTGCATAAAAGTAAAAAGACTAGAGATGGAATAATAACAATAATAGTTACATTAAGGGAGTACATACGATGTGATCAGCCACTATTGTAAGTGCTCTATGTTATAAATTCACTTAATCATCACAAGAACCTTCTGATATAAGCAATCTTATTATTTCCATTGTATAAATGGGTAAACTTAGACCCGGAAAGATGACGTAACTTTCCCATTGTCCTTAAACTAGTAAATCACAGAACCAAGATTTAAAGCCTGGCAGCCTAGTTCCAGAGCTTATAGTTGTGTTATTTATTTATTTATTTATTTTTGTAGATGGAGTCTTGCTCTGTTGCCCAGGCTGGAGTACAGTGGCATGATCTCAGCTCACTGCAACCTCCGCCTCCCAGGTTCAAGCGATTCTCCTGCCTCAGTCTCTGGAGTAGCTGGGATTACTGGCGCCCGCCACCATACCTGTTTAACTTTTGTATTTTTAGTAGAGACGGGGTTTCACCGTATTGGCCAGGCTGGTCTAGAACTCCTGACCTCACGATCCGCCCGCCTCAGCCTCCAAAATTGCTGGGATTACAGGCGTGAGCCACCGCACCCAGCCAGTTTTATTATTAAAAGGTTAATAGTGAACTCCTATCTATGGATAATTAACTTTTTAAATTCTTTAAATATTCTTAAGTTTCCTAACATTTCTACAATAAACACGTTTCATTACTAAAAAATAAATAAAAACTAACAACTTCAGATGACCTTTACCATTGTGTGTTTAGTTCAGGATGGGAACAAATGCTGATACCGGTAGGTCAAGTTCACCTCTACCTCAATTTCTTCTCCAGGATATAAAGTAGGCGTAAAGGCTAAGCTTCTTCTCCCAAACCATACAGGACAAGTTCCCTAAGGCATTTATTTTCCATCAGGGATAGCTTAACACATGACTCTTCCTTTAGCTTGGAAAGTAATTAAAAGTTATACTTTTCCAGTAAGACATCTAAAATTCTCTAATGGCTTTCTGCCCACATTGTTGAAGTCTCTCTTCCACCTGCCATCATGCCTAGGTCGGACTCTCCTAAAAAGTCCGAACAGCTGCAGAAGCTCTTCATCGGAGGACTGAGCTTTGAAACAACCAATGAGACATTGAGGAGCAATGGGGAACACCTCCCAGACTACCTGGTAATAAGATATCCAAACACTCAGGGGATTTGGGTTTGTCACCTATGCTACCGTGAAGAAGGTGGCATGGAAGGTGGCACAAAGTGAATGGAAGAGTTGTGGGACCAAAGGGAGCTATTAAGGTTCTCAATGACCAGGTGCCCATTTAACTATGAAAAAGATATTTGTTGTTGGTGGCATCAAAGAAAACACTGAGGAATGCCACCTAAGAAATGATTTTAAATACTGTGGGAAAATTGATGTGATTGAAATAATGACTGACCAAGACAGTGGCAAGAAAAGGGGCTTTGCTTCTGTAACCTTTGACGGCCATGATTCTGTGGATAAGACTGTCATTCAGAAATACCGTCCTATGAATGGCCACAACTGTGAGGTTGGGAAAACCCTGTCAAAGCAAGAGATGGCTGGTGCTTCACCCAGCCAAAGAGGTCAAAGTGGTTCTGGAAACTTTAGTGGTGGTTGGCAAGTGGTTCTGGTGGGAATGACAACTTTGGTCACGGAAGAAACATTAACAGTCACGGTGACTTTGGTGGCAGCCATAGTGGTGGTGGATATGGTAGTAGTGAGCATGGCTATTATGGATTTGGTAATGATGGAATCAACTTTGGAAGTGGTGTAATCTGCAATGATTTTGGCAATTACAACAGTCAGTCTTCAAATTTTGGATCCATGAAGGGAGGAGACTTTGGAGGGATAACCTGTGCCCCTGTGATAGTGGAGGCCAATACTTGGCTTCTGTTTCTGTACTGTGGGAAGCGTTAAGTTTGTGTTCTTTGGAAAAGTGTAGAACATTCCAACAAAGGGTTTTAACGTAGATTTTTTTGTACCCTTGCTGTTGATTGCTAAATGTATTAGTCTGATCATAATACTGAATTTATGTGTCTTCTAAAAAATAAATAAATAAAATTGCCTAATGCCACATGGAGAAACAAGACCAGAGTCACAGTGGAACTTCCAGTGATTACTAAATGACTCTGAAGGGTTACAGTAGAGCAGATCTTAACTCAAGTACTTACTTTTCTACCTATAAGTTGGTCTGCATCACTTCAGCCTTTTATCCTATATCTGTAAAATGGAGGAAATAATTCTGGACCTATCAGCCTCACCAACTTGAAAATATGTTTCATTAACTTTTAAGTTTGTATTACATTCAAATAAAAAGCAGGAAACCAATAACGGAAGAGAGGAACTATCAGGGGTTGATGATGACATTGAGGTAATCACCAAATGAATGCTTGGAGTAACATTGTTTCCATTCAGTTATAAAACAATAAAGGCAATAACCACATAATCACCAAGGTTCCAGTTCCTTCAATAAACATTTATTGAATACTTACTATAATACGTGTGGGGTTCTAAGCCAGATAAAAGAAACCTAAGAATGAGTAAGGCTGGGCCCCTTTCTAAAGGAACTCATGGTCCAATGCGGAAGGCGTGCAAGTAAATGCATGCTGATGATCAAATTCCATGAGCTCCATTATAGTTACATGCATAAAATGCTATCAGGATACAAAAAAGAAAAATATATTTTCTGGTGAAATAAAATCACAGGTAGAAATAAAACTTTATAGAGGTAGTAACACTCGAAAGAATCTTGCAGGAGCAATTTCGATGTTTGGAAAAGTTAGGGGAAGGGGTTCCATTCAGGAGAACATGACTAAACAGCATAAATGTGAGTTTAATATCAGAGATTACTAAAATGAAAATGTCATAAAGAGAGATAACTCTTTTTTTTTTAAGTTCCACCGAAGTTTACTGAGTCTCTGCTATACATAAGGCACTGTGCCAAGCCTTGCTATATAAAAAGTGAGGAATAAGAAAAAAAATTAATGTTGAGGTTCTATGAACCACAACTCTTAACAGAGAGTGGGCAGGGATGAAGAGAAAGTGTTTCCAGTGGCAGGAGTATATCATGGGGTCCTGAATGCTCCATTCTCTAGGGACAATGGAAGATACTGAAGGTCATTAAGCAAAAAGAATATGACAAATTCTAGGTGGAAAATTGGAGGAATTTGGGGATGAGCAAAAAAAGAGAGAGAGAGAGAGAGAGAACAGGTCTAAGTCCTTATTGGTGCCTTAGCTTTCTAACATACGCAACACATATTTTCAAGCTTGGGATTTAATCACAAGCAAACTAGCATTTTAAAATATGTCAAAGCTGCATGTTGTATTACTAAAATACTTGGTACTCTGGCAACACTAATGTTCTCAAATGGGTCACAAAATTATAGCAAATTTGGTCAGGTGCAATGGCTCATGCCTGTAATCCCTGCACTTTCTGTGGCCGAGGTGGGCAGATTACAATCACGAGGTTAGGAGTTCGAGACCAGCCTGGCCAACATGGTGAAACCCCATCTCTATTAAAAATGCAAAAAAATTAGCCAGGTGTGGTGGCGGGCGCCTGTAATCCCAGCTACTTAGGAGGCTGAAGCAGGAGAATCACTTGAACCGGGAGGCAGAGGTTGCAGTGAGCCGAGATCATGCCACTGTACTCCAGCCCGGATAACAGTGAGAGACTGTCTCGATCGATCGATAGATAGACAGACAGATAGATAGATAGATAGATAGATAGATAGATAGATACATACATACATACATACATACATACATACATATAGATAGACAGATATAGCAAATTTAATTAGCAATAAATGATTAGGCAGCATAGAAAGTTATGTTCTAAACTCCAAGAATCTTCTGTATGAAAACTACAGGCCAAGACAATTTTGATATTATGAAAAACAATCAATATTTGCTTAAAATACATGGGTTTAAATTTTAAGGCATGGAAGAATGTAACAGTTAATCACACGTATCTTCCCAAAGGGTTTAGTGAAACTTGACCTGTCTCTTGCCTGTGTTGTGCATGTGGGTTTAAAATAACTATGATAATACTTTATGTAAAAAATATTTCACTATGGATAGTGAAAAAGTGCCAGGGAAAAAAGAAACATTGCCCATATATTTAATTTAGTGTTTTATATTCTCTCCCTGACCCTCTGGTTCCCCAACTTCCAGCAGGAAGTATGATGCTGAGCCGTCAGTATGTGCAGAAGCTAAGGGTCCTTTGGGAATTCCTTTCGTAACTTTCTAATTGTTAAAATCTTGCATTGGGGTATTTCTGCAAATTAGGAGATCTATTAGCTAGAGTAGAAAATCGATAGTTAAGGGGCCTCCTTAAGGCAATGCTGATGAGTTTATAGAAGAAACAGCAACTGCACTTTGTGCAAATATCTTTTAAGAAAAGGCAGGATGGAGTTTCATTCTTTCTGAATGAGCTCAATAAAGTAAAAAACAATTAGGGGGACCAAAAATCATTGGTAATGATTGGCTGTAGTTGCCAGGCTAATGTTGCAATTGGAACTGAACCTTTCAATCTGGTCAAAAAGCAGGCAGTATGATGAAAATTGCTGAGAATATGCTCTTCAGTTATTGAATAGCAGTGTAGACGTTTTGTTATCAGCTAAATTGAATAGGATACAATGAAGACAGAGAGAAAAGGATATCTGAGACTCCAAGATTTCCAGAGACACCTAAGCCTCCTATATCGAAGTGGTATTCTATTTTACTATAAATTCTGATTTAAGAAAACTAAGAAGTTGTTTCCTACAGAGTACCATCTGGCAACAGAGCACCTTCTGTAAGAGAGCTGGGTCATTTTGCTGATGTATAGCTCAAAAAATACAGTTCAGCAGCTGAGAAACTAGACATTCAATAACCCCCCATCCTTTTTAACTGTCAAAACACTATGAGGGTCCATCTATAGGAAAAAAGCAAAATATATATATTAAAGAATCTGCCGTAACTCATCTGCCAGAGTGAATGTAGCCAATGAAACATGCTGTCTTGTAGCAAGATAAGGGCCCCTTAGTATAGGACATTAAATCTTAAAAGCTAAGAAAAAGAACCCTGAGAAATGAAAATCTGCCCCGAGGGGTGGCAGAATCATTAGAAAAGTTGAAACTCAAAAAGAGCCATGGCAAGAAGTGCAAGTTGAATTATGCTTAAATGTTTTCTCCTTAACAAAACAAACGCATATGCTTGTGTATTTATCTTAGTATCTTAAAGGATCAAATTAAAAATGTATACTGTACAAAGTAACACTTACTCCTGAAAGGTCTTTCCATTAGTGTACAACCAAGTCGTGGATTTATTTTACTGAAAGCCAAAGCATATTTGAGAAATATGGCCTTTCTCCAGTGACCAAAAGTAGCTGGCATTTGTCGTCAAGGCTCACAATCAGTCTGATCCAGGTGGACATCAGTTATGGGGAGTGACATTGGTTGTAATTGTATCATTTAAAATCTTTCTACTATGTCCCTGAAAAAGGACAAGTTAAATTTATAGTAAAGTTATGGCTTAGAAGTTAGTTATTAGACTTGTAGGAGAGGATAATCTTTTTCTGAATAACATTTCATATTCCCTATGGTTCTAAATTACACTGCTCCTAATTTAAATGGCACTATATTATTATTATTATTATTATTTCTGGTATTTTAGCACTGCTCCATGATGAACTCCCTTTTTTCTATATCATTATAACAAACGTGGTGATACAGCACATAGCAAAGTTGGTAAAAGTTCTTCCTTGATAACCAGGCACACTACCCATGATAAAGCAGATTCTTCCCCATAATAAAAGACACATCGTTTTTATTTAAGTAGTCACAAAAAGATCTCAAGGAGGAGACCAAGAGAACTGTGATATACTGGTGACTTTCCACAGAGTTTATATAAAAACAGCAGTGACCTGAGTGGCTGTGAAGGTAAATGCCCTTATAAGGAAACAAAGAATTAAGACACCAATGTCTCCAAGATTTTTTTAAAAATCACAGAAATTAAAGAAAAAGGGGGAAAAAATATATACATGCAAGCTGACAAAAGTCTATTTTTAACAAATATATTTTGGACACATATCATTAAAAGACAATAAAGATCAATCTTCTGAGGAAAAAAAAAGGATTTAAAAATATGTATGTGACTTAGCAGACACCCCAGAAATGGAAACTAAATGCCTTTAAAGTTCTTGGAGCTACTTCCTGAAAATTCTTAGTCTCTTTCCACTCCTGCCCAGAACACATCGAAAGGCAGCAAACTTGATCCATTTGATGTGTTTTTGAGTCTTAAAAGCTACTTCACCACCTCAGCTGGGTCTCCAGAGTACACAATATTGAGGTCCCATTACCTTTTCATTGTCTCTGTAAGTTCCATTATAGAAAAGGAGAAAGTCATAATGTGATAGACATTCACCAGCAGTAGAAAGACAGAGCTGAGCCCTCATAAAGGTCTCCTTTCCCTCCCACTGGTCAACCCTGGTGCTTTGACCTTCCTTCTCCATTAAAGTTCCCAGAACTGTTTACCCATCATCTTTACTCAACCCTAAGAGGCAGTTTGGAAAACTAAACTTTCTAGTCAAGGGAAAAAGAAAAAAAAAATAGAATTTTCATTTTCCACCTCATCTATCTTCTCCTCAAGCAAATTTGGTCTATTTTCCTCCTCTGTTTGTCACCCTCAAGTTCTTCTTAAATGCAGCATATCCCCATATTAAGAGATCCAGGCTTCTGGTGGATGGGAAAAAAAAAAATGACTGTCTCTCTTTCCATAATGTTAGGCATCCCACTCAATTTACATATCCTGTCTAACTCTTGAAAACCATTAGTAAAAGCAAGCAAAAATCACTATTCCTTTAAAGTCTGTGACCCAGGAATATCATGCGCAGACTCTTAATTTTGGGGAGTCAATGATTAAATGTAAAAAAATTCCCATCCTTCTAAATTAGAGGGCTTAACAATTTGTCCCAACTGGTTTTCTTTTCCTGATGGTAGACATTTATATGTAAACAAATAAATAAATGCAACATGATTCCATGCTGATTTCCCTTTACTAAAAGGAAAAATATATATAGTGAACTACCTGTGAGTTTGTGTGTGTGTGCGTGTGTATATATATAAAAATGTACATTTTCAACATATATCAAAGGTAGTATATATACACATTTTGTGTGTATACATATATACATATATGTAAATGGAACCATTTACATACATTCATTATATGCAGCACATATATATATATATATTTTTTTGTTTTTGTTTTTGAGGGTCTCGCTTTGTCGCCCAGGCTGGAGTACAGTGGCGCCATCTCGGCTCACTGCAAGCTCCGCCTCCTGGGTTCACGCCATTCTCCTGCCTCAGCCTCCCGAGTAGCTGGGACTACCGCAGGCACCCGCCACCATGCCCAGTTTCTGGGTTTTTTTTTTTTTTTGTATTTTTAGTAGAGATGGAGTTTCACTGTGTTAGCCAGGATGATCTCAATCTCCTGACCTCGTGATCTGCCGGTCTCAGCCTCCCAAAGTGTTGGGATTACAGGCGTGAGCCACCGCGCCTGGCAGCATGTATTTTTATTCAGTCATTAGTATTTCTAGCAGTTATTAGTATTTCTACCCATTCACCCTTCTAGCTACTTTAGTTCTAAGATTTTCTTTTAATTCTCTTATGAAACTCACCCAATAATAATCATAAATCTCACCCCACATCATTACAACAAGCAAGAATACTGCAGCTCAACAGATATCCTGATACTGTTTTTTATCTGTGTTTAGGGCTCAGCTGTGTCCTATAATTTCTTTAAAATAAAAGAGGAAGGGGAAAAAAACAAGGTATGAATCACTGGTTTAACCATGGCGACATGGTGCATTCACTGACTCACTCACACACTCGTAAGTTCCTTGAGCATTTTGCCAAGCCCTTTCCTAGATGCCAGGAAAATAGAAGTAAAACCTATGAAGTTATTGTCCTGAGGGAGCTTACATTCTAGTGGTAGACAGATAATGAAGGGAGGAATAAACATAAAAATGTATCAGGTTTTGGTTAAGAGCAATGGTGACAAATGGAATAGAATAAGCTGACAGAAAGTAATGGGGAAGGTAGGAGAGGCTATGCCCCTTACAGAGGTCAGGTGAGCAGCTCTAAGGAGGCATCATTTGAGTGTAAGGCCACCTTTTAATCTGGCATATACCTGAGCTTGAGAGAAGTCTACTCTATTCGGCTTCATTGGTGACCTTAGTCTGCCTCTGAACAGGTGTAGCATCCGGGGGAAGCCTTCGTTGAAGGTGAATGATACTGCCAGGGCAAATGATCTCTGTCTCTTCATTCAGTATCAATTGCTTCTGTTCAAAGTTACTTGCCAGGAGTCTGAAGAAACAATCTGACCCCCCATGGGATTGAACTTGAGCCCTGCTTGGGTAAGCTCATGGACCAGGTACACGGAGACCCAGAAAGATGCTTCAGGTCTCAGGAACGCAACAGGCTTGAGGTGATACTGGATTATCAGCCAATAAATGTGTGGACCTCCTCCCAAACTCAGGATGCACATCCTTAAAGAGTATTGCTGGGCACTGGTCAAAAGCTTGCATGCCGGAGCCAAGAAGCCCGAGGTTTAAATAACAGTTCCCTTGCTGACACCTGTATGTATTTGCACAAGTCAGTTAAGCTTCAATTTCATCATCTCCAAAGCAGGGGCAATCATATCTCATTCAAAGACCTGTTGTGATACAGGATTGCAGAGTATAATGGATGGAACTTCGGCAGAGTTCCTGTCCCATAAAAGAGATATATAGGATGATCGTTCAGATAGTCATATGTGATATATATATATAGGGAACTGAGACCAAACTAAAATTGTTAGTATAAATAAAACTGATAAAATAGAAACTTATATAAATACATAAAAGACAAACATCCTTCAAGCTAGAACCTCAATCTATGCCCAAGAACCTATCACTTCAAGCCCAGTAATATGAAAACGTGATAAATTCAGACCATATGTGGAAATGTACTTCTTTCAAAGTCTCCATCACAAGAGTTTGGTTGAGCAAATGTTTAATAGCATTTTACAATTAGATGAAATCTTTCCATATGAAATTATGTTCTCTTACTGAATGTCTATAGAGATCGTTTGGTAATTTGATCTTCCAACAATCCTATGAATCAACTGTCTTTATCCTATTTCCCATCTTATTTTTAGAGGCAAAGCATTGAGAATCAATAGCTTCCTTAAAAGTTGATAAAACTGGAATTAGGCTGCAGCCACAAAAAAAGAATGAGTTCATGTCCTTTGCAGGGACATGGATGAAGTTGGAAGCCATCATTCTCAGCAAACTAATACAAGAACAGAAAACCAAATACTACATGTTCTCACTCATAAGTGGGAGTTGAACAATGAGAACACAAGAACACAGGGAAAGGAGCATTACACACTGGGGCCTGTCGGGAGGTGCAGGGGAAGGGGAGGAAGAGCATTAGTACAGGTACCTGGTGCATGCGGGCCTTAAAACCTGGATGACAGGTTGATAGCTGCAGCAAGCCACCATGGCACATGTAAACCTATGTAACAAACCTGCACATTCTACACATGTATCCCAGAACTTAGAGTAAAATAAAATAAAATAATTGGAATTAGGAAAAAAAGAAAGAAAGAAACCATCAAGTCAGTGACCATAGTGTGAGATATGTTGTCTTCTCCTCCAAAACTTATGTCCACCTGAAACCTCAGGATGTGACCTTATTTGGAGATAGGGTCTTTGTAGATGTAATTATAGATTTAGTTGAGATCATGCTGAATTAGGGTTGGCCCTAAATCCAATGAAAATACCCTCAAAAGTGACAGAAAAGGACAGGGAAGGAGGTTGTGTGAAGACAGAGGCAGAGATTGGATTGAAACAGTCACAGGACAAGGCATGCATAGAGTTGCCATAAACTGAAACAGGCAAGAAAGGATTCTACTCCAGAGCCTTCGGAGGAAGCGCAGTCCTGCCCACACCTTGATTTCTGTTTTCTGGTCTCCAAAAATGTGAGAGAATAAATTCCTGATGTCTTAAGACACCACCAAGTGTGTGACAATTTATTGCAGCAACCACGGTACAATAATACAGTGATTTTCTACAATATTTGCATGTGTTATGATGACTTCTACCAGCCACGTTTTCTCTCTCATATGCCCAAAATAAAGCTAAAGAGGAAAGGATGTCAGAGCCTCTTTCTGGGCCAGTTACCCTTTAAGAAGCTGGGTAGATTTAACCATGTTTCCTGCAAGTGACTATTGACCCTTGTTGTGCACTATTAGTGTAGACACTAACATGAAACAAGATTGGTTCCCGTGGGCCATGCTTCTTCCATAAATTTTATTCCTGACAAGAGGAAAAAGGCAGGATTGCAATTGCAAGTGTTAGAATGGTCTGGGGAGACGTCGTAGGAAACAATAAACATTATTTTAAAAAGCCTGAAGAGGAGAATTATCTACATCGAAACAGCGCTGCTTCTGCAGTAATGTTTCTCCCTTCCATTTAAGGACAGATACATTTTCCATGACAGCTCTTAATAGCGTCTACAGGTATTCACTGAACTTGCCCTCAAAATTACAAAGTAATAAAAGGATAATAGCATTTGACTGAGTATAGCAGATAGGTGGGCTTTTTTTAACAAAGTGGTCATTTCATTCCCCCTGTATCCCGGATTACCCGGTGAGGGTGCTCTATGTTTCAGGGACTGAGGAACAGCAGTCATGGATCTTTCATCTCTGAAATGCTATTGGACCCTTCATTTATTTATCCACAGAAAAGGAGAATATTTTTCTCATTAGAGAATACATCCATGTTAGCCAGGGGTTTAAATGAAAATAGTAAAACTCTGAGTCTGTTGGGTTGAATCATACAAATTGGCCAACATTCAGCCATGTTGAATCCAAAATGGCAACTATATAAATTGCAATATAAAATTATTTTTTACTTATTACTATTTAAACTATAATTACAATAGGGGGACTAATCTTAGAAACAAAATCTGGGGAGAAAGCATTCATTAGAAGCCTGTAACTATGGTTTAGGCATTAGAGAAAGGGAGGAGGCACAGTAGGGAATATAAACTGAAAGGCATGTTCTCCAACAGTCATTTCTCCACATGTTTCAGACTGTCAACTTAAACATGAGTGAGTTCTGAATCCTGTCCACTTCTTTCTACCCCTACTGCCACTGTTTGGGCCCCTGGCCTGTGAGGAGTTGTCTAACAGTTTCTCCACATCCTCTTTAGGTGCCCTCTAATCCATTTTTTCTGCAGTTGTTAGAAGGAACTTTTCAAAGCATAAATCACAGAGATTAAGTCACCCCCTGCTTAAAGCCTATCAAGGGCTTCCCATTACCTTTGTGCAACTCCAAAGCACTTGCCCCGGCTTATGAAAGGCGGCATGACAGGGCCCCTGCCAACCTCACCCATGGCATATCCTTCCCCTCCCTCCCCTTCTCCCGTGGTGTCCACTCCTCCAGCCTCACTGTCCTGCTCCCAGTTTCTGGATCACGCCCACCTCGGAGCTACCTTCAGTGCCACAGCTCTTTGCAAGTCTGGTTCCTTATTCTTCCAATTCCCTCTTCTTGTTTTCCCAATCCAGGACTGTCTCCCAGTAACATTTTTATCTATCACAGCACCCTGTTCATTCCTTAACATCCTTTTCCCAATGTGTTTATGTATGTGTATTTGAGTTTGGGTTACTTGCTTATTTGATTCCCTTCTACTGGTCTCTCCAGCAGAAGAGAATCTCCCAGAGGGCAGTTACCACGTCCGCTTCCCTCAACATGGGATACCTAGCGCCTAACACAGTGCCTAGCACAAGGTCAGCACTCAGAAGATGCGTTTTTGTATGAATGAACAAATGATTTAAATTTAGGAAAATATATGCTGAAAACAGACAGACTTTCTAAACCATGGGAGGGTATCTCATACCACAGTAACAACACGCCCAACTTGTTTGTTATCTGATGGTATGAAAGTGTTCATAGACATATGTATTCATACCTCTTCCTCTCACCACTCAAATCTTCAAACACTAAATACGCAAACAGTAATTAACTTCTTACTATGTCGAACACAATGTGCAGTGTCACTCAAATCAGTTCAAAGTTTTAAAGAATCATTTTCTTTCATCACTATATCTTTCTTCTAGTGCATTATTTTACAGTTACAGATCTTTGTGTAGGAAGGCAAATTTTATGAGTTTCACCTCATACTCTCCACTTTAACTCATTAATTCTGTTAGGAATTCTTTATAATTATCATCATATTCATCAATCCAATCACGTTACTAATCTGATTATCAACCAGAATTAATCTGTTTTGCCTTTTTTTTACAAAAAAAAAAAGGTTTTCAGGTTGAAACTCATAATGGAAAAAATATCTAAAATAAAATATGCTCACATATCTTTAGAAAGTTAATGATCCCCTCACATAGGCCACTCATCCCCTTTCTCCTGACTTCCTTTTTGTCTCTAAAGCAGGATGTAGCCACTTTAAAAAATATATATTAGATATCTGAATAAATATCAATCAAAAATATTTTAATAATAGAACTAAATCCAGAAAGTATGCTTTAGCGTTCTAAATCACTTTTCATAAAATTTATTTTATTATCAAATTGTCTTCATTTTTCTCAATTAGTTGATGTATGAATCTAAGAAATATCATAAAATAACTGATATATCTTTGGTATGATCCAAACCTTTAATAAGTGAGAGAACACTAAACCAAGATTATAGTGTCATTTGCCAGCATTCATTTCTTAAGAATAAAGGTGAAATACAATATATTGTTTTATAAAGGTGAAATATAAATATAGTTTAGGTACCAAGACTAAATAAAAAGGAAGAAGATATGATGGAATATTCAGAAAGAGTGAAAACATAAATGTTTAGCATAATTAAATAAACTTCAATATAAAAGTTCCAATTCCAAAGGGTAAAATATCAGAAAACTCAAAGTGTATTCAGTCTCCCTATTAAAAAAAAAAAAAAAAAAAAAAATTCTTTGTTTGCATAATACGTAAGGGTCATAAAACAGGTTCTTCTCTTAGTAGCATGATTAGGGGAAATTCAGTTTCCCACCACTATCCAAAAATAGCTTTAAAAAATGGCATGGTCTTCAGAAGGTCAGTATTAAACTACATATAAGTAATGGTAACTAGAAGAGAAATGAGAAGCTGGGAGTCAAACTTTTTCAGTACCTCAATAGAGAGCTCAGCTGGGCACAATGGGTCACGCCTGTAATCCCAACACTTTGGGAGGGCAAGGCCAGAGGATTGCTTGAGGCCAGGAGTTCCAAACCAGCCTTAGCAACATGGCAAGACTCCCTCTCTGCAAAAAAACTCTTTTAAAAAATGAGCTGGACATGGTGGTGCACACCTGCGGTCCCAGCTACTCCGGAGACGGAGGTGAGAGGATCCCATGAGCCTGGGAGGTCAGGGCTGCAATGAGCCATGTTTGCACCACTGCACTCCAGTCTGGGCAGCAGAGTGAGACCCTATCTCAAAATAAATACATGGAGATTTGTTTTTCAGATTAGTTAATCGTCAAGATGTTAGGGAGATATCAAACGCACTAGAGATATGGTTTCAAGGAAAGCTGGAAAAGTCTACCACTCCTCAAGCAAACATTTAGGGCAGATATCACCATTTGATCATGGCAGCCTTTCCCATTGATCTGAGCTGTAATTTCAAAATCTTTCCACACAGGATTCTAGACCAAAATTATGGATTGATTTGAACGCTTGGAAATATGGTACCAACTTTTATATCAGAGGAATGAGAGAGAGAAAGGATGGGTAGGGGTAGGAGAGAGTGAAGAACTATGTACGTAGAGAGAAACCACCAAAGGATAAGAGAATGAAGAAAATATTGCTTTGGGGAAGTAGGGACAATGTATAAACTATTGAAAAGGAAATGAGATAACCCCAAAGATCAGCTTAGCATTATTCAACATTTCTTTGAGAAACAATGCTAGACATAAAAATGTAATTTGTTTCAAAAGATATGAATGATATTCCCACCAATAAAAGTAATAACATAATGTCAATTTTTAAGATGTACAAATGCACAGCACCTTTTATGTCTTTATAAGATTATTTGATTGGCAACATAGCTCTAGAAACCTAATGATTCACAAATCAGATATTTCCTTTTCCTTAGCACTACTGTAGAAATTATAACAACATAATTGCCAATGACATTCTCATAGAATCATGGGCTAGATAATAATAACATAAATATTAAACTATCCTGTGGTACCAAAGTCATTAACACAAAATGGAGAAAAAGTCTACATTAACTATGATGAAGAATTATATAAATCATTTGAAAAAGCTGAAGTCAATTTTTAAGTTAAAAGCGATGCAGTCCTAATTTGAAATAAAATTTGTGAAACATTCTTATTTAAATCAATAATTAATTGCAACACTTAAAGAGGAATAAAAATGAATGGTCTATTATATCATTTCTAGGATTCAAGATAATTAGAAAGCCTGATGTTAAGTGTCTATTACAGTACACTGAACAGTTATGCATGCTGACATCAAGTTAGATTACAACACTAGTCAATATCAGCATTAGGAATTAGTCAAAAATATCACTTGGAAGACTATCTGATGATCTCGTACAAACTTTGGACAAGCTGAAATCTTTTCCTTTATTTAAATTGTATAATAAGATTTCAAAATACCTGTATATTTATTAAATATATATTCATTAAAGTAAATTCAAATTGGACATAGGTTTTTGTTTTCCTAAAACTGAAGTATTTTGAATATTTTCTCTGAAGAAAATCTTAAAAAGTAACATACTTTAAATGATCAGTTAAATCCCTGGAATCATGACTGGTAAGCAGTCAGCAACAACATGTATGTATCAGTAGATTGAATTAATGGGTGGATGGATGGAAGAAAGAATGAATGAAGCAGTGTGATGTGGTGGAAAGTCATGATAATAGAAGTTAGGTGGCCTATATTCTAGTGCCACTTGTGTAATTAACCTTGTGGAATGACAATGGGAATGTCATTGAAATCCATTGTACTTCAGTTTCTTCCTTTATGAAATTAGAAAATTGAGCTAGGTGATTTACGAGATTTCTGCCATTACAATGATTCCATAACACGTTCCCAGGCAGAAGGCAAGTTTTACCTTATAAATGCCTCAGTGAGAGATGTTGCCCACAAGCTCCTCTAACTAAGGCAATAAAGACAATGCTCAATTCTTATTTCAGTGACCTGAATATGAGCTAATAGTCATCCGGGTCCTCTAGAAATCAGTTTGAAGAATTAATAATTATGATTTAAAATTTGGCAAAGTAGACGATGCTTTCTGACAATTCTTCCCTCTTTTTGTGAAAGTGTAGAATATCCATCTCAAGTCAATAGCATCATAAATAATTCCACCCTAAATTATCTTAGTAAAGATTTTGCCTTGAGCAATGACACTATCAGTTTTGAGTAAGATCACAATGTCCACTGTGTAGAGGAAATAAGACATCATAAACACTGAGGAATGGGATAAATCATCACCTTAGGTATGCACACTTATTCTTGTATTCTTTGTCAATATATTTAATGTTTAATTTGACAGCTTTATTTCAGTTTATTGTCCTTTAAAAAAATCCATTCAGTTTCTTACTAGCAGGCAATCAATTAAGTCTTAAGACTGACTCACAATATATGCTTTCAGATTAAGAATTTAAAATAAGACACTGAAAATAAAATTTGGATCTGAAATAGTTTAGTAGAATGCCAGCCTCTGTGTGAAGAGATTTTAGGCCACTATCTGGAGTTACTCAAGACCACTCTCTACCTGGAGACAAATCAACGAGCATAGAGTCAGGGACCGATAAATATCTGCTGATTGAATAAATGTGCATGCCAATATTCCACAGGGTGCCTTTGCTAGAGTCAGTCTAAGACAATGAGTAAGAAAAGAGAAAAGCATAAAGAGGGAACAGGACAAAGACGACGAAAAGTATAGGCATACAGTGCAGAGTGTTAATATCACCAACAATTTGCCTGACCGCTTTTCCATGACAGTGGCACCCCAGTTCCTTTACCTATATCTAAAGACAGTGATTGGCTATTTTCCACACAATCTTCTCTAGATACTGAACCCCATAAGGATTGCTGCGTCTGAGGCAAATCAAAATGCTCTTTCTAAACATTCAAGAAGATTATCCTATAAGTTAAAAAGGAATTCCATTTCCTATTCTCTAGATCTTTGAAAACATGAAGAACAATTTAATGAGGAAGCTTCTCTTTACACATCACCCTGGGATGTATTCTAGAACATTCATGTGGCCTTACCAATTCTTACATTAATACCTTTATTCCTTTTTTTATTATTATACTTTATGTTCTAGGATACACGTGACCAACGTGCAGGTTTGTTACATATGTATACATGTGCCATGTTGGTGTGTTGCACCCATTAACTCGTCATTTACATCAGGTGTATCTCCTAAAGCCATCCCTCTCCCCTCCCCAAACCCCACAACAGGCCCCGGTGTGTGATGTTCCGCTTCCTGTGTCCAAGTGTTCTCATTGTTCAATTCCCACCTATGAGTGAGAACATGCGGTGTTTGGTTTTCTGTTCTTGTGATAGATTGCTCAGAATGATGGTTTCCAACTGCATCCATGTCCCTACAAAGGACATGAACTCATCCTTTTTACTGGCTGCATAGTATTCCATAGTGTATATGTGCCATATTTTCTTAATCCAGTCTGTCACCGATAGACATTTGGGTTGGTTCCAAGTCTTTGCTATTGTGAATAGTGCCGCAATAAATATACGTGTGCATGTGTCTTTATTTCTAAATAAACCATAAATATCAGTGTATTCAGAATTTATCCTAAGTCTATTTCCCTGATATTCCCTTGGTCATCAATGCATTTCAGTAAGTGGCTGCATAATTTCTATCTAGGTACCTATCAAATTCTGTCTTTATATGTCTCCTGCAATGGATTTTCCTATTTCTTAGGCTTCTAATTTAATTGGCTGAAATATTTAAAACTTACTATATATTTTTCCGTTTTTCTCATCAGCAACTTTTAATCTTGATAAGCCCAGACAATAAGAGATATTTTCTCCTGTATATTAAGAGCATAAATAAAATGCAAATACTACTTACCAGCATTTTCCCACTGAAAAAATATCATCCAGCATTGCCTTACCCCTGCTAAGAGATGAACGAAGAGAAACTTGCAGGGCTCTTTTTTTTTTTTTTTTGAGACAGAATTTAAGCTGTTCAACTATTCTATAACCCAAACCAACATTTATTGACTGCTTCTCTAATTATTTAATCCCAGTATTTTTAGGAATGATAGCACCTTTTTGTTTCATTAATTAGCCTGTATACCAATTTTTTATGATTTATGAGAAATATATGGGATTAATAAAAGTTACATATATTTATTTTCCCATTGCTTAAAAATCAGGTATAAGAGTATTTGAAAAAAAAATGCAGCCACTGAACGGACAAGACAATCCATTTGGGTATTCTTTATGGTTTCATTGTATTCAATAGCATTTTATTAGGAGAGATTTCCTAGCCTATATATTAAGGAATTTTTTTTTTTTTAAAGTGGCTTGGAAAGACTGAATTCTAGGTTCTCTAAATTTCAGGCATATATGAAATTATCAAAAATGACAATTCATCCCATGTATTTTTATTCCTTCACTTACTCTTCCTTCTTTTGTAAAAGTTAATGGTGCATATATAAGAAATCTACATGAATCTATTGGTATAATATGGATTAAAAATAGATTGTTCACTTACTTTCATCCATCTGCTTCTTTTAAGTTCTTAATAGATTTCTTATATGAATCAGTCCAACATTCTAGACATAATCAACTGAAACTAATAAGTATCATAATATTTAGGATACAAAAGTATTTATGATGTATAGCCTTGCTTTCAGATAATTCTCAGTCTAATATTATAGACAATAATTTGCTCACTATATAGGTCCTGGGATAAATGGAAAATTATGTAATATAGTCTGGGCTATGTAGTCCTAGCTACTTAAGAAGCTGAGGTGGGAGGATTGCTCAAGCCCAGGAGAAAATACTGTCTCCTAGGGTGCATTATGGAAATTTGTAGGGGCTGACTCTACCTTGTAATAAAGTTATTCTTGAGCTATATAATTTATTATATAAGTATATTTTAAAACTTTTTTTTTCTTTATGCTGATTTTTTTTGTTGATGTTTTGTTTTGTTTTGTTTTGTTTTGTTTTGTTTTGTTTTGAGATGGAGTTTTGCTTTGTCACCCAGGCTGGAGTGCGATGGCATGATCTCAGCTCACTGCAACCTCTGCCTCCTGGGTTCATGCGATTCTCCCGCCTCAGCCTCTGGAGCAGCTGGGATTACAGGCGCCCACCACCACACCTGGCTAATTGTTGTATTCATAGTAGAGACAGGGTTTCATCATGATGACCAGGCTGGTCTCTTAACTCCTGACCTCAGATGATCCACCCACCTTGGTCTCCCAAAGTGCTGGGATTACAAGCATGAATCACTGCGCCCGGCTTCTTTATACTGATTTTTTAAAACAATAAGGATAGGTGAAGTCACATATCTAAGGATTTTATGTCAAGATAACAATAAATCATTACCAAATGTTTATTCTAAAAGGGACACTTTGGGTCTGGGGCTGAGAACCACAAGTCTAGAGGGATAGACATGAAAACACATAAAAATACAGTATAACAAGTACTAAAATATCACCATAAACAAAGTACCCTAGGGACACAAAACGGGGAGTAATTAACTGAGGAATTAAGAATTGTGTTAAATGGAAACTGGTCTTCGAAAGTGACTGGGGATTTCCAGATGGAACACAGCAAAGGCCAGCCAATGCTGGAGGAAGAACAACAGAGGCACCATGTTGTCATAGAAGAAACACAGGGAGCAAACAATAGAGCCAGAGGATGTACTGAATATGTCAGTTTGGAGCTAGTGCCTTCTTTCATGCCAAGGGATTTCATGCTTATCAACTGGGCATTAGGAAGCCATCAAGTAGCAGAATCATTTCTTTGGTCATTTCTGATTTCCAGAATATATAATTATGTACAATCCTTTGCCAGAATAATAATTACTAAAGTCTTAATACTTACATTTTGCTTACTATATTATTTCAAAGGCTTAGTCACTCTGCCACAGGCTTTTAAAATACCTTAGAATGTTCAAAGCAAGGCCATGATTTTGAATGCAAATAAAAAGCAAATTTAGAAAAAGAAAGATTGGGCTTAAATCTACGGTGCTATTTCACAAATATTCACTTGAAAACGTTATTCCATAGGAAAACACAACCGATTTACTTGAATTAAAATACACATTTGTATGATTAACTTTTCAAGTCTACCTCTTTATGTCCTTCGTAACAAAAGGTGCTTCTTTTGAAAAATAGACTTCAATTTGGAAGTTTCCCTATGAAATTATGTGGCAAACAAACATTCTCTTTTCTATAACATAAACGTGTTGTTTATCTCCTATTTTAAATAGAAGATTGGGGGTAAGATCATAACAGAGGATTTAAAATTGGGGTGTTCATCAGGAGATACACATGTAAGTATTTATTTGCATCAAACCAAACTGAAGTCAAGGAACTACAGCATTAACAAAAGAATTTTTCTCCCCTAGAACTGCTACTGGGGCACTGCTGCCAACAAGGAGGGCTCTAGAGTAGTGGACTTCTTTTTGTTTTATCATTGTTTTTCAAACAAGACCAACGTCCTTTCCACCGTGAACCTTCAAGTCAGGCTGACCCTCCCACCAACAAATCCCTCTAGGGTTCATAAAAGCAAGTTGTAAACTCTAAGAGTTGTCCAGTCTAGGGGATTCTGAAAGACGCTCTCCACCTTCTACCCCTTTCCTGACACTAAACCTTCTTGCACATGTGTGTCTCATCTCCAAGAGGTAGAGTTTCATAACCTCTTTCATTTTACTCATTCCAAGTTTCTGTTCCTGACTTCTGGGACTTTCATACTGATGTGGTCTTAGGATGTCATGGGAGAGTCACTTCAGTGCTCTGGTGTTTCTCTGGCCCATCTTTACCTTAAACATGAAGTACCCTCTGACACTCCAGAGCTATTAGGAAACACTCCTTTGTCTCTCTGCACTCGTAGTCAGGCTGAGTTTTGTGAACGAAGATTGTGTATGTGTGTACATTTGTACAACTATGCATTTGTAAAACAATCTAAGTAAGAAATGAAAGTTAAGATAATTTGAAGGCAATATGTTAGAACATAAATTATTTAGTGGGAAAAAGAAAGAAAGGACAAAAATCAAATATACTTCTAAAATATTAAATTATGGCCGGGCGCGGTGGCTCAAGCCTGTAATCCCAGCACTTTGGGAGGCCGAGACGGGCGGATCACGAGGTCAGGAGATCGAGACCATCCTGGCTAACACGGTGAAACCCCGTCTCTACTAAAAATACAAAAAAAAAAAACTAGCCGGGCGTGGTGGCGGGCGCCTGTAGTCCCAGCTACTCCGGAGGCTGAGGCAGGAGAATGGCGTAAACCCGGGAGGCGGAGCTTGCAGTGAGCTGAGATCAGGCCACTGCAGTCCAGCCCGGGCTACAGAGCAAGACTCCGTCTCAAAAAAAAAATAAATAAAAAAAAAATAAAATAAAATATTAAATTAAAATTGCTTGCATATTTTCAGCAATTCATAATATAAGCCTTCACAGAATGATGCAGAAAATAACAGCTGTGCACATGAAAGTGTCTGGAAATGCTGGTCACAGCCAGTACATTTTATATATATATCATTTATTGAGACTTCTCACAAAAAAAAGTGAGCAAGAATATGTAAATACAGAAATTAAAGGATGGCTCAAACTGAAAAATGATATAAAAGTAAGTTTTAATATAGTTACTAACCACAGAATATAAGCCAAAATCACACAGTAATTAGGTCTGCAATTAAAGATTTCTAACCAACATTTACAAACAAGTCGGGTGTTCTGTTCTTGCAAGCCTTGTCTATCTTACTGTTAGAGCTCTGATGGTGTAGAGATGGCTATAACAAGCACAGACAAAGCAAAACAGAGGGCTTCACAGGAGTTCGATAACTGTGCTACTATCCACTGTCTAGGGCAGTTTTCGAGCAGAATTAACCTGCTTGATATTAATTATACAAACCCTGACTTTGTTTCACTATAAAGATGGAAAACCCAATGCTGAATGTGTTTTTAAAATTAATTTTCAATATCTAGTACTGTATTCACTCACTTTTATGACTACATGCTTTAAAATATGGATATTGTGAATAAAAGAGGCTGGGTTACGTGAGTTCACTGAAACCAGCCCATAATATCTTGACTTTTCCTAATTCTGGGGCCCAAAATAACAACATCCAAGATAGAGACTGATGTTCCATGAACGGGTCTCCTCTGACCTTGCTACTTCTACTCATGTTTAGACAACATTTGCAGGCAGCCTCAGGAGCACACCTCCAGGTTACTCCATGTCGTCTCTGTCTCAGCAAGCTCTCTCCCTCATCAAAACAAAAAAGTGTGAGATGCATGATCTATTGCACAACCAACCAACTGGACTCCGAGGTAGTCCACCACCATTTATTGATGTTATGCAAACAAATCTTTAAAGTTATTTTTATTTTTAAAAAAACCGTTATTTTTACTCTCAAGAATGAACAGAGAAGATCCTGAGATTCCTCCATTATATATTTTCCTCTTGCTTCAGGAAAGTTACAAATAGGGAAGAACCACCTTTCTGGCCTCCTCATTTTATCCAACTTCTGCAATCCATTGCAGGGAAGTCTTAAAATTAATTGGCCTGGCACAGGAAGCTGTCATGAAATCAGGGCCAAGGGAAGCAGGCAGAGCTGCCAGGAGTCCCTGCCCACTCTGCGGTCAGGTCCCCGTTCTTGTTGTACAGGTTGTCCAGCCAGAATGGCCACTGGGCGAAGGGCCCTCTGAAGCTGCTACCATTGGGAGGAGAATGAGAAGACTCATTCTTTCCTCTGGTTGTAAAACGGTGGCAGGAGTACATTGGAGAATTTATGGTGACCCGCATTCCCCTCTGCCATTGTATATGTCTGTGGGGAGTGGGGGAGGGAAGCGCCAGGAAGGCCCAGACCCACTTAGACAGCCATGTGCTAGCATTTAGCCACTCCACGACATCTGATAGTGAAGTACAGCTGAGGTTAAAATAAATTCTGTTTCTGCAGATTGGAAAATACAAGTTCTTTAAGGAGTCCTCAATGTTGACAGAATAATCTCTCTCCCTCGCTTAGCTTTGGTGCGTAACTACATTACTGCACACAAAGGCATCATCTGGTTCACCTCGCTTAAAGCCATTGTTTTCTTTGGTCTTACGAGTTCCAAAAATAGACCCAGACTTTTAATGTCATTTACATCAAGGAGAATAATTAGGAAAATAATAATGTATGAATAATTAATTAGGTCTGATACCATATTGGAGAGGAGCTATTTTTAATTTACAAAGGCCAGGATAACATGGATTTCAAAGAGAGAAGTGGCACGACGCAATTAAAGGGACAGACGGATGGAAGAACTGACTGCTTATCAATAACTACAGTTGTTAATTGGACTCCATGGTACTCCTCAACAACAGGATGATTAGAGATAAAATCAAAAACCAAAAGCATTATAACATGATTCATGTCTCAGGCCAAAGCATAAATTTTTAATATGAATTTTTTTTTATTTACGGGAAGATTGAAATTTGGTATGAATTTATCTTTATCTTCAGCTTCATATACCAACAATAAAATAAAAAATATGATTACCATATCCATACTTAGCTAATGAAGAAAACAGGTAGGGAGTAATTGCTACCATAGTAGTAATTGCTTAATTAGGTTTGTTTACCTATTTTTATTCAATCTATTTTGAAAATAAAGTAGAAGGACTTTTAAAGACATAGAATTATTAAAGATTGGTGATGCTAAATTCAAGTTTCCAAATATCTGCAAAGGCCACATCAGTAGTATTTATGCTAAGCCATGTCTTCTCTTGCTCTGCCCTTCTTATCTTCCCTTTCATGACTTAATATTACTTGTACTTATTCATTCGTATCTTGGATCACTCACACCCGCCACACAGGGAAAAGACTCTCTGTTGCAGGAGAGGATACCCTGTAAGAGAGGCAGATTTGTGAATCACCTTGCCACTCATCAACTTCCCAGCTGCGGCAAAGATGGGAGCCCGTGTTTGAATGTGTGGAATGTTTTTAATCAGACCTCCTAATTCTACTTTTGGTTCTGCCCACCTGCTCCGCAATCCCTAGGGTTTTATTTACCATGCAAGTGTTACAATAGATGGGTGTTTTCTAAAGTCTTTTTCAGATTGAAAGTACTTTACTTATTTCAGACGTCCCCGATTCTGTGTGTTACTGAAATCAGGGAAGAAACTTTAAAGATTGATATCAGATTTCTTACTTGGACTCTCTGAATCAGAATCTCTATGTATAGCTACAGGAAACATTTTCTAAAAGATCCCTAGGTGATTCTGATGATCCACCAGATGTCCATTACTGTATGAGATCCCTAGATTATAAACCCATAAGGGTAGCAATTATATTTTATACAGAAATCACTATACAGGGCTCAGGACATCTGAGGCACTCAGTAATGTAACTGCAAACTGCTTGAAAAATATCTGCTAAACAGAATTTGCACATTTTTTGTTTGTTACTGAGTTATATTAAAAGAAAGGAAATATAAAGGCAAAATGATTTGTTTATTTAACGTCATGTAATTAGCAACACACAAAATTGACCTCAGATTTAACTAGTCAGAGATATAATTCATAAATCAGGAAATAGCTATGTTATTAACATAAATTTGTTTACTTTATCCTATCTTTTGAATCATTCATCCTTGCAGGCATCGATTTTCGCATTCATTTTGTTAATCTGACCTATATTTTTGCTTTAAAGAATATCATCACAGACGACACACTAATCTAAGTATAATGAAACCACAAGAGATGTATTCTCAAGGATTCAACATACAGGTCATTCTGATTTATTTTCATAAAGTCACTCTTTATACTTTCTGGGTTTGCTTGTTTGTTTTTCATTTGCCAGAGGAATTAAAAGTCAAAATATAAACTGATGTAAAGTTGCCTCTGAACTAGATCACTGTTTAAGAGTTTAGCAACAATGTCAAACATGCCCTACCAGGAAGCTATTAATTCTGGAAGCAGAGGCTCAGAGTGAAGAAAGGAGGTTGTGTATTACTGTGCTTATTTCATTATGATCTTAAATGTGCTCCTTTGCATTTAAATGGACAGAAAAAGACCAAAGCATTAACTTGGGGTTCATTAAAAGTAGGCATAGCCTGTCCATTCATTACATTCACCCCAAAAATCTCCTCTGGTGAAAAACAAAATCACTAACACAAACAGCTGGGGTTGTGTGATGCCATGCTGCCTGAATACCATTGTTTGATAGGTTTAATGTCACTTTTGTACTATTATATACCACAGAGGGAGATGTGGAGTTGCATCCAGCAGGGTGGCTAACATTCTGTAGCTAATTGCTTGCTGCTCCATGACAGTGCTGAAGGAAAGACGACCCTGTATATGTCTCAGAAGGGAATAAGAAGATATTTTGTTTATAGTCACCCATCTGTCTGGTCACAACAGAATTACAAACAAATACAAACCACAGTTTAGTGTGTCCTTCAAGAACAATTTTCTCATTATATGGATTCTATCAGCTACCTCTCAGATACAAGCTAATAGACTCAGTTTAAATCTTGTTTACTAACAACAGTATGTCTGATATTGTAAAGCTTCAACCAAAACGAAGTCCTTCTAATACACTCCATAATTGTATGGAAAACATTGCCTTGTAGGATAAAGGTTGAATTCATATTTTAAAAAATGAACAGGGGGAGGCAAAATGAAAAACCAAATGCCTACATTTAAATTCATCTGTGCTTGTTTTGGTTCTATGAATAAAGTAATAGAATGTACAATAACTTTCATTGGAAAGAATTTAAAATAATATCTACCCCATAACTCTCATTCTGTGGCTAAGTGAGGTACAAAGAGGTTAGATGGCAGTGAATTACAGTCCAGATCTCCTGACACCTCTATATCAATAACAAGTAGATCCAGCTGAGAACCTGTTTCATTAATTTCTTCTCACTGGTACTCCAATCATTCTCAATGCTGAAATATTAACAGAGCCTTACAGACCCAGAGAGACTGGTTTGTAACAGCAAGACCAAGCAAACTCATAGCCAATAAACCATCTTCTCAAAAGGAGCAGGACCTTTGCCTCTCTTAAGATATCTGAAACTCTCTGCCTTGTTACTACAAATCTTTTTTAGATATTATATCTAACCTATTTACAAGCAATGTCTACGTACAAGTCACATATCTACTATAAAGCCTCTTGTGTATAATAGGCATTTGGTACAGACACATATTGAAAAACGCAAGTATAAATGAATTAATGAAAACAAAGTCCATCAGAGTCAAGCTAATCCCAAAGTATATCTTTTGTTCATCAAGTCAGAGATAGGCCAATTGAATAACCCAATAAGATGTATGTTTCACTAATGTGGGACTGATGTACCCTAAGACCCAAAGTTAAAATTGGCTAATTGGACAACGGAACAAAGGGAACACAGATCTCCAATGGTGGGCTCTGGTTTAATATGGATAAGGCTAACAATGAATTCTATGACATTAGATTTACCGAGGTCTCCATTCCTAAGAGTCTTTTTGTGCCCACACACAGAGGTGCCCCCATTAGCTTTTGCTTTTTTTTTTCAGGTCTGAGGAACTATGTGGCATGGTACTATATACTTCCCTACCTATCCACACTAGTGCTTTAGTTTCACTAATAGCCTTACTGCTTACCTGATACTGAATGATATGTTTATGTGTTTATTTGTTCATTGTCTGAACTCCTCACTAGAATATAAGCTCCATGAGAACACAGAAGTATTTGCCTTGTTCACCACGTGCACCTCAGTTCCTAGTACTTCACACATGTGTTAAAGGAATAAATCAGGCTGAAATGGTCCATTGCCAGGTGGAATTATAAGAAACTCTAAACAAAAATGCATTTTTTCTATGATTATACTTTATAACTTGCAAGATTCTTTGAGTTCATTTTTCCAGATCACCCAAATCATATTGTTTAATAAAATGAGCCAATATTATCTCTCATTATTGCATTAATAGTTAACCTAAAATCTGAGCTAACTAGATTTGGCTGATGAAACCTATTTAATATAATCCTTTGTAATCGGCCAGGCGCAGTGGCTCAAGCCTGTAATCCCAGCACTTTGGGAGGCCGAGATGGGTGGATCACGAGGTCAGGAGATCGAGACCATCCTGGCTAACACGGTGAAACCCCGTCTCTACTAAAAAAATACAAAAAAACTAACCGGGCGAGGTGGCGGGCGCCTGTAGTCCCAGCTACTTGGGAGGCTGAGGCAGGAGAATGGCGTGAACCCAGGAGGCGGAGCTTGCAGTGAGCTGAGATCCAGCCTCTGCACTCCAGCCTGGGCGACTAAGCGAGACTCCATCTCAAAAAAAATAATAATAATAATCCTTTGTAATCTCCCTGGTGTATGTGACACACTCTATGATGCCTACCTGAAGGCTATTCTACCCCCAACTCCTGCCAAGCTTCATCCTCAATGAAAATATTTCCCAAATCATTACACTATCTAGCCATAAACCTGATCCCAATGACCTTTGGAAAAATGTATATGGCAAAAACTGTGTTAAATTTCAAGCTAGCTTTGAAAATCAGAACACAACATTTGTCATGACCATCCATATAGCTGTAGACAATGTTTGTCAACATAAACAAAAGTAAGAGATTATTTGTTTTCCAGTAGTGTTCTCCCAAATTATTTATTTTCACAAACTGTCTTTTCAATTTATCAAAAGGGTGAATCATTCTAATTGGCTATGGAAGCATGACAATATAATGGAAATAAATGTCATTGGCCTACATAAACATCCATGTACAAAGTATTGATCCATTCTCAATGTTTTCTAAAGGAGGAATTACAACACAGTGATACCTCCATGTGAAGTATGTTTGATAAACGATAAACAAGATTATTCTTTGTTTTTACAGTAAAGGTTTACCCACACTCTAAGTTAACCAGGTTTGATTATTTAAATTTATTTAACATAATCCCTAGTAATTTGCCTGCTGTATGGGACAGCCTACATGGATGCTCACCCAATCTTCCCACCAGCCTCTTCCTCCATAACAGGTGCCCAAATTCCAAACTTAACAAAACCTAGATTCTTGAAGAAACCGTGGAACCCCTGAATTAACTGACCCTGGGACTTCGCTATATCTAGATTTCTGATTATTTAACAATAAACGTCCTTATTGAGTTTGATCTCCTGTACTTTAAACTGAGAAATCCAGCATTATTTTGCCCTTGCAGAAAAAATATAACAGTTTAAAATCAACGGTTCTAATGAGTTAATATACACTCCGGTAATGAGACTCTTTTATAAATCTGCCTTATTCAAGGAATAAAAGGGAAAAGTTCATGTTTTGTTTATGTTTGTTATGTTTGTGTTTATGTTTGTCATATATAAAGAATAGTGGCAGAAGGCTCTACTACTTTATTGGAGGACCTCCCTGTTTGCACGAATTTTTTAACATTTCCAGATAGTTCAAAACCCTTTACATTATCTGGAAACCCAAAGGGCATGCCAATTCTAGGATTTTAATTAAAAGTTTAAAAGGAGTTTTCATTTCAGTATGATGATAACTGTCTGGAATAATGAATGCAACATTGTACTCTGTCTCCTCCACAATTTAAAGGCCTCTACCCATAAAGCTCTGGGCAGGAATGAAGAGCTACCAGAGAAAGACAGAATAATGTGTGTCATTTCAGTGAATTTGAAAAGTAGTTCCTTGCTGCTTTGGGGGGATGCCCACTGGCATTTTTAAAAATATAATAATGATACAATCTACATAATCACTTGTCAGTTAGCTTGAATACAGCAGGCCATGGAAAAAACTGATGATTGGAAATACACTGTCTTGATAGATATGAATTTAATGATGATAATTTTAAAGCTAGAAATATTATATAAGTTGATTGAAGCTTTTGAACATTTCTTTTTATAGTTCTGGTATTTTCATTCCTCCTTATAGAGTACTGACAATTTTCTCAAGTGACAAAAACGTTTAAACTGTTGCTTCAAATGCGGTTAAAACAATAGCAAATGTGAACAAACTCAGCATACTTTTGGGCTTCTAATTCTGCTCAAAGATTATCACCTACAAGTATTTTATTTATTAACAGCCTTACATGCTGTGACCAGTAATAGTATTGTAATGAAACTAATAGACTATGCCGACAAAAACTCTGTTTTTTCTTAGCTTTAGAAAGGAAATAAAACAATGCAAGGCATAACAGAAAAGTTTTAAAAGTATCCTATTATTGATACATGAACATTTGTGATTGCTGTTTTCTTGATGTACTTATCCTTCAATATAGCCATTCCTACTTCCTTTAATATTTCCATTGTATCTTTTCCCATCCTTTTATTTTTAACAAGTTTATTTATTGTAATTGCAGTGAATTTTTGCTGATGGCACAAAGTTGGATTATGCTTTTTAATCTATTCTCCCAATCTCTGGCTTTTCATCAATATATTAGTATATAGACCACTTATATTTAATGTGATTATTGATAATGTTAGAGCATAATCTGCAGTGTCAATGGAGACTACACGAGGAGCCCATACTTCTACCCTCACCCACCAGTAATAAGGTTCCCCTCTCTCTTCCCATTAGGGAGGTATGAGAGAATGTCTAGTAAAGAGTAAGCACTTCTGTCACCACTCAGTGGTAACAAGGACATCTCTCCTTTTATGGTGCCAGTGAAGGCCATATGGGGAGCCAGAAACCTCAATCACCATATATTATGCAAATATTAATCAAAGGAGAGTGCACAGAGTCAGCAATGCTGAACCCACTGGGGAACTGGGAAACAGTCTGCAAACAGGTCCCATAAGAGTCTGAGGTACAGTAAATGCCTACAGATGGTATTTGCATAACTTTTCTTAGACTGTCCATTAACAACCATAAATATAATAGCTTTGGCTGTTTGGGATGCTTTGCTAATTAAATAATTTTCTAATTCAGGTGTAGCTTGTTCCTTTATAACAATGAAAAGCCTGCAGAATTATAAGTATACTACCAGCTACCTGCTTGTTGGTTCAAAGGTGCAGCACCATGTCTGGAGAATAAGAATGATTTGAGGGAAACTAAGCCGGGTTTCTGCTCAACTCCAGGCTGAAGTTAGAGTTCTGAGGAAAGACCAAGGTGCATATAAATGAAAACCATGTCTTGGAGGACACGAGAAAGGAAATTTTCAAGACCTTCCTTTTACAACCAAGCTCTTTAAGACAGCATACTATCATTTCAGTCTTCCTAATAAAAGTGCGGGAAGGGGAGGGGAGGGGAGGAGGAAATGAAGGGAAGGGAAGGGAGTAGGGAAGGAAGGGAGTAAGGAGGGAAGGGAGGGGAGGGGAAGGGAGGAGAGGGGAAGGGAGAGGAAGGGAAGGGCGTAGAGAAGGGAGTAAGGAAGGGAAGGAAAGGGAAGGGAAGGGAAGGGAAGGGAAGGGAAGGGAAGGGAGGAGGGAGGGAGGGAGGGAATTTTAATATTAGATAGAATAGACTCAGAGCAAAGAAAATTATTGAAGATAGAGAAGAACACTGTATAATGATAAAAGAACTAGCAATAAGACAAAGCAATCATAGATGTGTATGCACCAAAAAGCAGCTACAAAAGTATTTGAAGCAAAAGGATAATAGAATGGGAAAATAAGCAATTCAATAATTATAGTTTGAGACTTTAACAAGCCTCTTTTAACAAGTGATAGAACATCCAGACAGAAAATAAGCAAGGATATAGAATAAATTAATAATATTATCAACTAAATAAACCGAAGTGACATTTATAGGATACCCAACAATGCAGATTACACATTCTTTTCAACAGCTACAGAATATGTGCCAATATGGATTATATTATGGGTCATAAAACAATCCTCAACAAAGTTTTACAAATTAAATATATACAGAGTATATTCTGTAGCCACAATGGATTCAAACTAGAAATCAAGAATAGAAGGATAACAGAAAGAAATATCTCAACACCTGGAAACTAAGCAACACACTATTAAATAATCCATGGGTCAAAGAGGCAGCTAGTTGCAAGAGATATCAAAAATTAGATTAACCCGAATTAAACTCAAAATAGAACATACAAAAAATTTGTAGCACACAGTTAAAACACCACTGAAAGGAAATGAATGCGTTGAAAAAAGGGAAAGTCTCAAATTGGTTATCTAAGCACCCATATCAAAAACCTAGAAAAAGAAGAGCAAAGTAAACCCAAAGGCGGCAAAGGAGATAATAAAAAGCAGAAACCAATGAAATAGAAAACAGTAACACAATAGAGAATTATCAATGAAACAAAATGCTGAATCTTTGGAAACAGCAAGAAAACACACAAACCTTTAGCAAAACTAACAATGATGAAAAGAGGTAAGAGGAAAATAATGTCAAAATGAAACTGGGGATAGTCCTTGCTTCTCTTTGTGAGATTTCATCACTAGCATCAGAATAATTGTCACACAATTAATACTACTATTTAAGAAACAATTTTGTAAGGTAAGCTCTTTCTTACAGTAGGTATTCTGAATGTGCACCTGTTTTTCACCTAACTTCTGGTACTGCCATATCAACCAAGCAATGACATGGTTTTTGGTGATGATAAAATTTTAAGGTTGAAAAGCCTAAAGAGTAAATGAGCTTTGCATGTGTTGGGACGTGGTTTTGTAATCACCAGCACATTCCCAGCATTAAGAATAGTGTCCACTGTATCTCTAAGACAGTCAATATTTGCTGAATGAATAATTGAATGAATTAATAATTGGAAAGTGTACAAACCATGTAAGTTACAAAAACCAGAGCAGGCGTTTACAATAAATGCTTCACTTACCTGATTTTAGTACAGATAAATTCATAAATCAGAGCAAAAAAATCATAGAAGAGATAGAAATTCTGAGAATGAAATCTGGCTTATGTATAAATATAGCATAAATTATTGCTCAAATTTTGAATGTCCTGTTGTGTTTCAAGTCTACCCAAATAAATGGATGGCAAATCATTGGAAATCTGCTCAATATGAATGAGATTCTTTCCCCTAACACTCCCCAAAAAGTATTGCAGGACTTAACAAAAATAAACTGTAAACAAACTCAGCTTAGTGAAAAGTGGATAGAAATTTACAATAAATAGATTGGAGAAATGCAGGTGGCTCATTTTAGAAATTTAAATAATTTAATACAGTGATAATTTCTAGAAAGGAAATTGAGCTGCAATGAAGCATGCATGTCCTCTTCTACATTATCTGCAACACTGCATGTAATTTGCACACATTTAATTAAGTAATAAAACCCCTATCAGTAACATCAGGTTTGGAAATGTCATTGTTGATGACATGCTGCTCCATCAGGATTTGGTTGATTGTATTTTATTTTATTAACATTAAACTACAAGGTATCTAAGGTACTGTCTAGCACTTCCATTTGCTTTCAAATATTTCTCAATTTAAGTAAAGTTTGTTGGGGTTTTTCCATGTAGAATATAATTTACAGATTGCTATAAATACAATGCCCTACTGAAGAATGATTTTTTAAAAAAACTGAGATATATAGAGAAAGCATAATTACAAGAGGATTCAGTAGACCGCAAACTGTGTTCTGCCCCATACAAATCAGGTTGACAATTTGACCAGAGATATATAGCATATCTCTCACTCCACTACCTGGATTGTTTTTATGCTTGTTACAGAACTTTAGTAAAAGCATGTAAAATATGACTATGAAACTAAAATCCTAAAGCCAGAGAATAGAACATGAACAATATTTTCTGCTAATATTTCATTCAACATGGGAAATATTTATTATATTTGGAACACTCTTTTTTCCCTGGAACTGAAGGAATCAGGGAAGAGCCAACACCCTCCATATTCCACAGGGAGATAGTGTCAGCTTAGTTCAGGAAGAAAGTTTGGTAGGAGTCTACCATGTAAAGTGATAGATGGCAGTACCATACACAGTCATCTGGTCCTTCAGAGATCACTTTCTCACTGCCAGAATCACAGTAAGTGTTCCCCTAAAATAATTATGATAAATTTGCCCTAAAATTTGGGGTCTAATCTTCATTAAAACACATATGCACATATGGTGAGGATATTTACATTAACAAATGTGACACTACTCTGAACCTCAGTTTCATTGTTGGGAATCAAGCATTTTGCCGCCTCTCTAGTTTATTGATTTAGGAGCTGTCATATTTCAAGCAGGTTGGCAAAGAATGATTATTTTTAAAACCCCTACAAGGCAATGTGATTGGTACTATGGAGCTGTTGTTAAGGCAAAATATCTGACTACCGTCATTGAAGAAGTAAGAAAGTGGGTGGGAAATGAGAGTTTGAGGATCTTATAAAGGACCTGCAAAACCAGGATGATCAAACTTGGCACATGACTAGATATTGGAGGGAATGAGCCAGGAGATTTCCACTGCCAGGAAGAGATACTGAAAAATGCCACGTACTTATATCAGGAAAAGTGTCAGGGAGAGTGGAAGACAAATCACGAGTTCCCTGTTTGAATGGATAAACTTGCAGTTTACCGTGGGAACTTCTAAGGAAGATGTGCATCAGCCAGTCAAACATGCTGGCCCATGGCTTCAGAGAAAGGGCAGAAACTAGAGTTAAAGATATGAATGCTTTTCATTGACATGAGGGTGATGTGGAGGCAGAAAGAAAAATCAGTTCTAAATCAAGAAGATATAGAAAAAGAAGAACATGGAGCTAAGACTATTACACTAGAAACCCAGTAGTGTGAAGGAGTAAGACAAGGAGGAAGAACCAAAGACAAGATGGGAAGGATCCATAAATGGAGAGACAGTGGAGGTGAAGGTGTGCTGTATGCAATAATATGGAGTGTTTCAGAGAAACAGAGGAGAAGGAGAGCTAATATACCTTGATGTCCTGCATGTTCGATCATATACAATTCCAGTTGGGCAAGATATGTAGTCTGACAATTTGGATATATATATATATATTTGGAGATATATATATATATACACACAGATATAGATAGACAGATAGATAGATAGATAGATAGATAGATAGATAGATAGATAGATAGGTGTACCTGACCCCACCACAAGGAGAACTGAGATATATGAAATTGTTTTAGAGATAATTCATTTACTTCAAACAAGGCTCACTCAGTTCATAGCTTTGACTATCCCATCACTGCTTATGGATTAAAAATAAGGGAAAAAATGCTCCTAAATGTAACACCACAGCAACATATAGCATCAGTGACCAATCTTCAACAGAGGCTTTATTCACATGATAGTTCCTTCACGAAAAGTGAAAACACTAACATTGCTGTAGTGTTTTAAAAACTATTGACACATCATGCATCATTGTGATTTTCTTACATCTCCTCTACATAGATAACATACATTCTCCATAAACTTTACTTTTCAGCTCTAATTGTGACACATAGTGACTAAACCAAAAATCATTTTCTTCTTCATTCACCAAGAATAATCTTTTTGACAATTTTATTGCTTATATTTTAAGACACAAAACCTACAGACATTATTTAGTACTTATGAAACGTCTTGGTAGAGATACTAATACATTTTGCAGCCATTTAAAAAATAGTTATTCATCAGGATAATGTTGAATTTGGACTGTTCTGACCTCTCTTTTCACCTGAAAATTAATACTAGCACTGTTAGGCAGAAGTCAGTGGGGCGAGGGAATGTGGGAGACTCATATTTGTACTTTCCAAGCAATGCGTTTATTTAAAAAGAAGCAGGGTGCTTAAAATTTTAACAGCCACTTGAGTACTCCTTTAAGAAATATTTATTTAGGACAAAATGTACCACAGTTGTTTCCTGAAGATTAGTAAAGCAAGTTAGAACATTAGAAAATGACTTTTCCTATGTCAGACCTCAACTCAAACCCTTCTTTATCAGTAAGTCACTTCCAAACTCCCTCTATGAATAAGTTCAATCAATCAAACTCCAGCCATATTTATTTGGGATATAGTCAGTGCCTGACAGTATTCGAGTAGAACTCCATCTCATAGGCTTTTTTTTTTAGTAAAAGTCACTAAGACAATATTTAATATATTTTGGCATCCTTCCTGTGCTGTTATTTGGTCCTGATGTCATAGAAAAATGGATTTTCCCTCCATTACATTCTCAGCTTGGATGGGTTTATAGCCCTTGATCAAAAAGACTCAATCACAGGTAATGTCTTTATGGGTACCAATACTGTAAGGAGATGGTAAAATGGATCTACCACTCAGAAATTCAAAAGCAAAGGGGGAGGATGAGAAGAACCAAAACATGCTGGATAGACTTTGGAAGAATCCAGGGCAACTGAGAAATTCTCTCCAGGAAGAACTGGGCAGAGACAATCTGATGTTTGAGGAGCTAAGTGCTTCCACTGAGCTTGCACAGCAAGCACATGAGTTGTCCTCTGATTAGTTATTTAGAGTGGCATGTAGAGGTGAACTGGCAGAGATATGATAGAACTAATGAACCCCAAAACATACCCAGAGCATCCTGACAGCAGAGATTATGAAAGCGTTACCTTATTTATTACAAAACAAAGTTCTCCTTCCACTAATAATTCATCACTTATTGAGGCTGGAGACTTCGTATGATCATCCAGCCACAAGTGAAAGATTAACAACTGAGAGTAAACAAAACCGTTGCAATCCTGCAAGTGAACAATCTGTCTTCTCTTGAAATTCTCCCAGTTGTGATTGTCTGCTTTGACTGCACTGACCCAGGGACTCTAGAAACTCCTTTTGCCCTTACTGAAGTCGGGTTTTTAAAGTCTGAGTTTTTTTCTGCCTAAACCCTACTGCTGTTCCTGTATCTTTCATTCATCTCTGTCTGTTAGCATTTGCAGTCTCACATCTCAGAATAAAATAGGAAGTACTCCTTCAAGTGGCAAAACCAGGATTCTTTTCCATTTTATTTTGTGCAACGGGCAAATACTATTTCTTTTTATGAATAGATGTACTAATAGTACCTGTTTATTATAGAAGATTTAGAAAATACAAATTTTTTTAAATTAAAAAAGGAAATATTTAATATCTTGCAACCTGTATATAACGGCTATAAATGTCTGTTCTGTATCTTCTGAACATCTATGGCATGATGCTTATTTCTCTGGATAAGAAAGTTTTTATGCCCCAGGTTAAGTCCTACACTGCAGGACAGGGCAATATACATCTTAGGGGTTTGTGGGAAGGAATTAGAGACAATGGCAGGGAAAACAGCCTGCCAGATGCTTTGTAACTTTTGCCTAATATTTTGGAAATGAGGTGGGAACAGGCAGAAGCAATGGGGTTTTCAACATTTTCTCTGTTTGAAACTCTGAGCGGGAAACTCATCTTGGTTCCTATGGTCTATGTATGGCAAGAAAGTTTCAGAGCTTCAAGCAAGCAGCAAGGAGAATCCGTAAGGTCTGAACCGTGACAGGAACCAAGGGCACAGCAGCTTAGGGCTAAGGCACAGGCCACCTGAGCTGATGAACAAATGTAAACAGCAGCCAGATTTCAGGAGGCATCCATAGCACTAAGCAAGGGGTAGTCAGCAAGAGAGGGGTGCGTTTTGCAGATTTCAAAGAAAAAAAAAAAAGCAAGTAAGATTCCACAGGACATAATCAGACCAAACACTCCACAATAGATCCAGAGGCCTACACCCTAGAACTGAAGCACTGGCCACACAGTGGGGTTGCAGAGTTAAAGGCTTCCACATCCTCACTAGAAGCCTCTAAGTCTGCCCCCAAACACAGATTTTCGGAAGGGAAGAAGGATAAAAATAACTAAACAGGAGTTGAACTTTGAACGCATTGAATATATTTATAACAGAAAGTGTATGGAAACCTAAAGCAACTTTGGAGAATAATCCACCAATAACTCATCAACATACATCAATCCAATCCCACTCCAACCATCACTACCAGTAAGGGTGGGGGACTCAAAAAGAAATATCTCAATTATAGAAAACTTAAAAGATCCTATTTTGATACACATCTAATTTGTAGGCACTCACTTTTTTTATCTACACACACAGCACACAACAGAATTCTCACATTTCATAAATCCATTATATTATTTCATAGGTTCTGGTATCCGTGAACCATACTAACTCTTGGGCTACAGTAAAATGATCTCTCATTGTGTACTGCTCTCTGTGACTGCTTTTTGTGACATGCCTCTGTCACCTACTCACATATCCATTCTCAATCCCCGGACATCTCTCAGGGAGGCCAACGCCTGTTCCGCCGCCTCTGACTCCTGGCTCCCATCTCCCTTGTCATCCACTTTCATTGCACAGATTGGCAGAGACACATTTCAGTCTGGTCTCTGAATCCATCTCACAACCTTATACTTGACTATTCCGATTCTCTAAGTGGTTTTCACTCTGGGGTTTCAACAAACCTTCTGGTCTCTACTTTCCGCTCAGTAGGGTACACTCTTTATCCTGTTCTGATGTTTTTAAATTGGAGGCAGTAGCTTCTGGAATGATGTTCTTTTACTGGCTCTCTCTAGGAACCAGACATTTTCTTTACAATCGTGTTCCTGAGTTTCTCCTTTGAAAAAACTTTCATCTTCTGCCAATGACTTGGGGTAAAGAGTAAAAATTCCATGTTTAACACAGAACCTGGGGAGGGTTAACAGCTTACATTCTGATGGTTTCTCTTCCAACATGTTTTAACTTTTTAAAATATGTTTTCTTTGCCTAATTATTTTGTTTATTCAAGATAGTAATGCACGGAGATTTAAAAAATATTCAGATTATATGTCACACTGAACAGAATGATATAGTACAGAAAGATCCACACGCTCTATGTTTGCAGACTTACTTTGCCTTCCTCCAGGTAAATTACTGGCCAGTAACCTCTGTCTCAGACTTTTCACATTACCTTGAAATATTTACTCTCATTAGCAGTCCCATTTTGAATTCATACCTCCAAAGCCTCAAAAACTTTTTCATGTTTCAAAAGCACTTTAAAATGTACTTAACTATATTTAAGTTCCGCAAAAACCATAGTTTTAATAGTTTTCCCCAATTTTCCCCATTGCAGTTTGCACATTCAAGTATTGCACATATCAAATATGTATATTTATTATAAACACATACGTATACACATACAATTTTATTTTTCTAAGTAGATGTTATAACTTTCATCACTCAAAGCTTGTAATCACATGGATACACAGGCACAAAATGTACTATTACCCATTTTACAGATGAGGAAGCTGAGTAAAGAAGATTCTATGGCCTCCTTGAGGTAACAGAGCTAGTAGAATAAGGGTAATGCAATGTGATGACATAAGCAAAATCAATCAGTTATTATTGTTTTTTTCTACATGGATTCCTTTATTATAAGCATGGATTCCTTTCCAAGAAAAAGAATATTAGGTTAGGTGCAGTGGCTCATGCCTATAATCCTGGCACTTTGGGAAGCCTAGGCTGGAGGATTGCTTCAGCCAAGGAATTTGAGACCAGCCTGGGAAACATGCTGAGACTCAGCCTCTACAAAAAATTTAAAAATTAGCATCTGTAGGCCTAGTTACTTGGGAGGCTGAGGTGGGAGGATCTCTGGAGCCCAGGAGGTTGGAGCAGCAGTGAGCCGTGATCACACCACTGCACTCCAGCCTGGGCAAAAAGTAAAAAAAAAAAAAAAAAAAAAAAAAGAGAGAGAATTAAGGCAATACATTTCTATCTGCATTTGAGCTTGACAGACCTAACAATCACCTAAAACACTCTCCCCTATTGATCATCTATTACACAGTAACACACTGAACATCACAGGGAGTGGGAGATATGCCTGCAAAAATCAAAACCCCTGCTCTGAAGGCATTTTCACTCGCGCTGGAGCCGCTTACATAAAATGAATATATAGCTAAATTTATGTTCCCAAAAGATATGAATGAAAAAAAAATACAGGAAAAAAATCATCTTCCAAAATTTTCTCTTTTGAGAAAAGCCAGGATGATTGGTATTAAAGGCTCAAGAGATGCAAATTTGATGACTGCATATCCCCACATGATAAAATTAGACATATTTGAATTACTTCAAGATGGGTTTTTCAAGGTAGGCCTTTAGAGTCATGCTGTATAGGTTCAAATTCCCACTCCACTACTTAAGGGCAGTGGGACCTGTGGCTGGTTCCTTCATTTCATTGTGTCTCACTGTCCTCATCCATAAAGGGGGAAGACAGCCACCTCTTGGTATTGTAAGGATGAAATGAGAGAACATAAGAAGCATTTACAACAGTCTCCAGCACACTGTAAATACTCAGTAAATGTTAACCTTTTATTTTCCTTTGAGACAAGGTCTCACTGTGTCACCCGGGCTAGAGTACAGTGGTGCAGTCATAGCTCACTGCAGCCTCGATCTCCCAGGCTCAAGAAATCAATCCACCTCAGCCTTGAGTAGCTGGGACTACAAGCATTCACCACCACACCCAGCTAATTTTTCATTTTCTGTAGAGACAGGGTCTTACTATGTTGCCTATGCTGGTCTCTAACTCCTGAATGGAAGTGATCTTCCCGCCTTGGCCTCCCAAAATGCTGGGATTATAGCCATGAGCCACCGCACCCGGCCAATGTTAACTATTATCACAAAAATTGCAAGCATGGATTCCTTTCCAAGAAAAAGAATGTTCAATTATGCCATATCCCATGAGGCAGTCACCAACAGACCACTCGTAACCAGTCACTTCCTGGTTCTTCAAAGATACACGTGCATAAGACACCATCTATTCTCAGACAACACCAACATACAGTAGTCCATAGTCTAGTGTAACCAGAAGAAATGTGATATATAATTATTTACACTGTTTTGAGACAGCTGCTGCCCAGGCTGGAGTGCAATGGACTGCAGCCTCAATCTCCTGGACTCAAGCGATCCTCCAGCCTTAGCCTCCTGAGTAGCTAGGACCACAGGTACACACCACTACATTAGGCTAATTTTTTTTTCCTTTTTTTTGTAGAGATGGGAACTTGTCATATTGCTCAGGCTGATTTTGAGCTCCTGAGCTCAAGCAATTCGCCCACCTCTCCTTCCAAAACACTACAGGCTTGAGCCACCATACCCGGCCAATTATTCACATTTTTAAAAATAGAAAATACTTATTTTGCCCAGAGAATAATGTGGTGCTAAAAGTGTTATCTATCCATGGAGATGGAGTCAAGCATTAAACAAATTAATGTTGTTAGGATCCTATCATCTATTTTTCCCATCTCCTTTCTATTCACTGATAACTCAATAGCAGATAATAAAAAACAAATTTAATTATAGTTCCAAATAAATGAAAAGGGGAAAAAAGTAAAACCAAAAGGTACATTTAAACAATTACAAAATGGAACAGTTTTATTCACCCATGCTGTTCATTTCAGATATCTTTTAAACTAAGCAAACATAACCTGCAGCAAATAAAAACCACCTAAGAGCAACTTAAAACTCCTACTTGCCCAGTTTGCAGAAATTCAGTGCACAATGAAGGTGATTCACTCTGTTTGAGGGAAACGGAATGACCTGTCTTGATTTTACAGTCACCACATTATCTACCAAATGGAGGAAACTGGGTTATACACTACAAAAAGCAGGAGGAAACTTACTTTCTTATTTCTTGCTGTTTTCCAAAAACTTCAGATTTGGAGCTGGCACCCAGAAGCCTGTATAGAGGATTCATTAAATTCTAACGCTGCTTGCTGATGTAGCCTAGTGACCCATGATCTCATGCACCAACTCAGTTCTATAGAGTAATCAGATACACATTTCATTCTTGCACCTGTATCCATCTCCCAACAAGTCAATTCCATGTACTGGTCTCAACACGATTACATTATTGACATTTCTCAGCTGAAAGGCTCCTGCAAATACCATCCAATTTTCTAGTTCTTTCTGAAAAGATCAAAAGATACACCTTGCATAGTAGACAAGAATTTACACTGATGGCTGTCTTTTGTCTTGAATACCAATGCTGCTGGCTGTGTTTGCCTGGAGCTAACAGGTAAGTCTCTGTGATAACCAACCGCATTCAGTCAACTAGAGTGACTTTTACTGGACATAAAATATGTTTGTGCTTGCGAATGCTTTTTCAGCTTGAACAACCTTGAGGCAATGATCTTCAAGGCCTCCTAATTAGGGAAGTTGGCAATCAAATGAGGAACCTTGCCCTTGGTAATCAAACATATGTCATGCCTGAAAGGGAAATGCCTTCTTCACTGGATCATGGCTCACATTTATGGAAGAATTTGCTATTATAGGCACAAAGTCCGAATCTGTTTTCAACAGAGCTCTTGCTTGTTCCTTGTTCAAGGAAATTATCTTGAGCTCTTGCTCTACTGGAGACAAAATAAGGGTGTCGTATCTTGGAATGTATTGCTAAAAGTCTGAGATTTCTTTTAATGAGCTAGAAGATTAATTATATGAATTCACCTAAATGGGTGATGTTATTTCATCCAGCTCCATTCATTATCTTGCAACAAATGAGGACCAAATCTCCTTCTGTACCTCTGGTCTCTCTGCAAAGGCCAAGATTATATTTAAAACTGGCTGTGGAAATTTCCTACTTGTACATGCCTCGGATACAATTGCAGGACTAAACTCCTCCTCCCCTTTAAACCAGGTCTTCCTCATGGTATCTCTATTTCCAGCTAAGACACCACCATTCTCTGAGTTCCCTGTGTTCAATATCACAGAGCCTCCATCCACTGCCCCAGTCCTATTTACTTGTCCCTTAACCCAACCACTACCAAGGCCTATTTCTCACATCCTGCCATGTCTTTCTCCAATATTTCTCACATACAACCCATCTTCCTTTTTCTTTCCCTTCTCCTACACCGTGTAGCACCACTCTGCCCCAGAACATCACCATTTCCACACTGGACTGCTACAACATCTCCCTGTTCCCCAGCTCCCACACAGAACCCCAGTCAATACACTGCTGCACAATTATTTTCTTAAAGCATAGTTCTAGTCCCATCACTTCTCTGGCGAAAGCCTTTCAAAACATTTGAGAGCCTCTGGAGTTAAGAAACACTTCACCTTGATAAAGGTGATTTCTTTGTCTGCCTATCCACATCCCAAACTGTTCTATTGTGGATCTTTCCATGGGAATTCATTTGCTCATTTGATGCAAACATCTAAAAGCTCACTTTCCTTGACTTCTCTTCCTTACCTCCCAAAGTCTATTTATTCTTTAAGGCCAACCCAAATGCTGCCTTTTCCATAAAAACCCTTCCTGACTTGACCAGAATAATACAGCTGCCCACTTTTTGAATGTATCACTTAGCTTATGTCACATCGTATTTCACCTAGTGTCATGTGTGTTCTTAACCTGTAGCCTCACAGCACACACCTTTCACTTCTAAGTGACAGTCATACACATCGGCTGAAAATGGCTATTTATCCCCCTGATTTCAATGCTTTTATCTTGAGTACAATAAGTACTTATGTCAACTCAAATTATAAAGGAGAAGAGAAAACAAAAGGAGAAAAACAGGAGAGGAACGTTAATAGTTACCAAGTTATGGATAATGGCTGCTTATATTTTGAAGAGGATGAATTGCCTCTCCTGCCTGTAATCAACCTAAGGCCAGGTGGAGTCAGTGACTCCTTATAGCTTCTGTAACATGCAAAGCTTTGTGAACAAAAGAGCTCATCAAGAATTACTTTGTAGATTTGTTGAACTGAACATAAAAGGGTTATCATTAATTGTTTGATAGATAAAAACACAGGAAGATTAAGCTGGTCCTGGGATTTCTCTTTCCTGGGAATTCCCACTTGCTTTTTAAGGCTCCCCTCCTGGGATCTCTTCATCCCACTTGAAGTGAGTGGATTCTGTCCACGCACAGCTGGACACAGAAATGCCAGGACAACCTTCTTCACAAATTGAAGGTCTTCAAAATACTTATTCTAACCAACCTTAGTTACTAAGCATAGTACACGTTATGACTTTTTTCTACCTTAAATGTACCAACAGAAGGCCGGGCGCGGTGGCTCACGCCTGGAATCCCAGCACTTTGGGAGGCCAAGGCGGGCGGATCACGAGGTCAGGAGATCCAGATCATCGGATAACACGGTGAAACCCCCGTCTCTACTTAAAATACAAATAAATAAATAAATAAATAAATAAATAAATAAATAAATAAAGAGCCAGGCGAGGTGGCGGGCGCCTGTGGTACCAGCTACTCGGGAGGCTGAGGTAGGAGAATGGCGGGAACCCGGGAGGCGGAGCTTGCAGTGAGCCGAGATGGCGCCACGGCGCTCCAGCCTGGGGAACAGAGCGAGACTCCGTCTCAAAAAAAAAAAAAATAAAATAAAATAAAATAAAATCTACCAGCAGAAGCACTTCTTATTGTGACTTGTCTTTTAAATTATATTAAGGTTATCTTGGTAACGAAAATCTGAGGGTAGCAGTTTACCACGAACTACTCAGCCACCGACCAGTACATCGTCCTGTACTCCTAGTCGCCATTTTCCACGTGATAGCCATAACCAAATGTCACAGACCTGGGACCTTTACCCTAAATCCATGGGTAGTAAACTAATGGTCAAAGCAAATGAGCTTCCGATAAAGGCTCGGGTTAGACTCGAGTGCATTTTTCTTGCTTCTTAGTTCTTGTCGGATTTTTAGAAAAATAGATCATAATATAGTAAATCTGATTTACTAAATCAGTTCCTTCGAAAACATCAAGAGTTCCACTGATTTCTCTCAGATTATCTATCAAAAAACACACCTTTGTGACTAAAGCTATTATTTAGGTAAAATATGCTTTCCTGGTAAAGATGTATATGAATTTTGTCAGAGACAGATGAGAAAGTACGGCAGGGAAAGTGAAAATGGTGAATATTTACATCCAAATAGCAAGGAGGGAACACTAAAGCAGTGAAAATGGCAAGGGACATTAAACATAACAGCAAGGATTTCCGCCCAACTTACCTATAGCACTTAGGTGAGTAATCATGAGTAAAAAAACCGATGACCCAGACAGCTGCACGTGCTGAAAAATTGCCTTCACCAAGGCATAAATCTAGGAGTCCAAAAAAATGCCAAGTAATATACTATCATAAAACAAGTGATTATTCTTCATTTATCTACTGGTTTCTTCCTAAACACCTTCCCAATGCCTGGCTTTGTTGAGACAGTGCATTGAAGAGCTCAGAGTGTAATGGGTGAAACATGAGAGTCAACTGATAATTTCATTAGAAGTTCCTGAGTTCTGTGATGCTCATCGAGGGACACCAGGACCCCACATGCTCCTAGTTATTATGCTACAAACATCACTTGGCACTCATTGTTAGTGTTCTTTTCTGGATGTCCCTCTACTTTCTGAGGCCCTGTTAGAGTGTTTCAGAATTCAGTCCTCAGATTCACTCTTTTCTGGCTACTCTTCCAGGTAAGGGCATCTAATCCCATGGCTTTCAAAACCATCATGATGTTAGCAGCTCCCAAATTACTTTATTGTATGCCTAAAGGCACCTCAAACCAAATTCTTGATTTCCAAGCCCTCCCAGAAACCCCTCATTTTCCTCTTTGGTAGTAAAAGGCACCTCCATTTATCCTTCCCAAATTTCACACCCATATACAATACATTAGCAAATCATAATGTAAAGAAGTACATGCAATATCCCACCACTTGTTAACACCTTTGCCTATACTCCCTTCTCCAAAACCACTCTCATCTCTTACCTATGCCAGTACTTCCCAAACTTGAATGTTTGTATAAATCACCTGGAGATAATGTCTGTTCCATGACCACACTTAGAGTAGCAAGGAGCTAGAGATTCCTGCAAAAGCTTCCTAATTGTCTTCTTGATTTTATCTCTGCCCACTCTGTCTCCACCAAGTCTACTCATCACACAGTAATCACAACAATTGTATTTGCAATGTAAATCTGATTAAGACCCTCCCCTGCTCACTCTGGAGATTTGCTATCTCATTTAGAACAAAATCTAAAGGGACTTAGGCCTTCCAGGATCTGGAAAATCTGGGACCTGCTTACCTGTCTATAAATTCTCCTCCTTCCACCCCCCCACCCCCAACCCAGCCAAACTGATCCCCATGATGTTTTTCAAATACGTCAAGCAGGCTCTCCCCTCATAGGATGCTAACTATGCCTGGAATGATTTTTCCCCAGACATCCGCATAATCTGCTCAATCACTTCAAATTCAGCAAATCCAACTTGCACAACAAAATTCGTAAAATATAAATGGCCAGAATTCACTAAGCTAAATAAAATTTCAATTTCAGTTGTTTGAAATGTTCGGTACTTCATATAAGAAATTGTAAACTACCATAAACTAAACATAACCTTAAACAATCCCATTGCTACATTAACAATAATTTATGACGTGTGTAGTGCTCAATTTTAAAAACAATACATTTTAGAGGAATCGCCATACTGTTTTCCATAATGGTTGAACTAGTTTACAATCCCACCAACAGTGTAAAAGTGTTCCTATTTCTCCACATCCTCTCCAGCACCTGTTGTTTCCAGACTTTTTAATGATCGCCATTCTAACTGGTGTGAGATGGTATCTCATTGTGGTTTTGATTTGCATTTCTCTGATGGCCAGTGATGATGAACATTTTTTCATGTATCTGTTGGCTGTATGAATGTCTTCTTTTGAGAAATGTCTGTTCATATCCTTTGCCCACTTTTTGATGGGGTTGTTTGTTTTTTTCTTGCAAATTTGTTTGAGTTCTTTGTAGGTTCTGGATATTAGCCCTTTGTCAGATGAGTAGATTGCAAAAATTTTCTCCCATTCTGTAGGTTGCCTGTTCACTCTGATGGTAGTTTCTTTTGCTGTGCAGAAGCTTTTTAGTTTAATTAGATCCCATTTGTCAATTTTGGCTTTTGCTGCCGTTGCTTTTGGTGTTTTAGACATGAAGTCTTTGCCCAGCCATCCCATTACTGGGTATATACCCAAAGGATTATAAATCATGCTGCTATAAAGATACATGCACACGTATGTTTATTGCGGCACTATTCACAATAGCAAAGACTTGGAATCAACCCAAATGTCCATCAGTGACAGACTGGATTAAGAAAATGTGGCACATATACACCATGGAATACTATGCAGCCATAAAAAAGGATGAGTTTGTGTCCTTTGTAGGGACATGGATGCGGCTGGAGACCATCATTCTTAGCAAACTATCACAAGAACAGAACACCAAACACCACATGTTCTCACTCATAGGTGGGAACTGAACAATGAGATCACTTGGACTCGGGAAGGGGGATATCACACACCGGGGCCTATCATGGGGAGGGGGGAGGGTGGAGGGATTGCATTGGGAGTTATACCTGATGTAAATGACGAGTTGATGGGTGCTGACGAGTTGATGGGTGTAGCACACCAACATGGCACAAGTATACATGTGTAACAAACCTGCACGTTATGCACATGTACCCTAGAACTTAAAGTATAATAATAATAATAAATAAATAAATAAGAATACATTTTTGCAAATAAAATTTTATTGGAATACTAATGCATCCATTCTTTAAAAGATAATTTACTAAGGTGAAATTCACACACCATGAAATTAGCCATAAGGTGAGCAATTCATTGGTGTTTCATAAATTCACCGTGTTGTGCAACCATCACTTGTATTTATTTCCAAAATATTCTTACCACGTCAAAAGGGAACATCCCTTAATTACATTAAGTAATTACTCCCGATTTCCCCATCCTCCAATTCTTTGCCACCATTTAGTGGATTGTCAAAAATTGTGAAATTAAATAATTTACATTAGTTTTGCATGTTTCCTTTTACGCTGCCAGGAACAAATTCAAACCAGCAATTTGAATTTTTTCTGCTGAAAAATATCTGCTTCTAATAGATTTGAACACTAAATGTTATGCTTATCCTTAATAATTACCTTTTAATTGTCATGGTTTTCAAATCCCAAGTGTTACTCAGAAAAGTGAAGACAAATGCAGCAGCTAACATAATCAAAGGTGTTTTCAATTAGAGATGGGCTTTTTGAGTTTTGTTTATATTTTTAATTTTTAAGCGCTATTTGCTTGACATATAGTAATTGTACAAATTACGGAATACTTAGTGCCATTTCCATACATATAACATATAGTCAGCAGATCAGTGTAATTAGCATATCAATCATCTCAATTGTCCATCTACCATTCTTTGTGTTGGGAACATTCAATATCCTTCTTGCTGTTTGAATCTATGTAATGTGCTTCTATTAACTATAGTTATCCTACAATGGTTTTGAACCCTAGAACTTATTCCTCCTATCTAGCTGTAATTTTGTATCCTTTAACAACACTCTCCCTGTCCCTGCCTTCCCCCTACCCTTCCCAGACTCTTTTTTGACAACTAAATCATGTTTAAAATAATCACCTTATAATTGTTATCATCCACTTTGCAGGGCAGCAAAATGTTTCCAAAATGTTACCCTACACATCTTATATTTTTATTTTACAGCAAAATGCCTGTGATATTAATCATTGGGAATATAATATTAGTTTGTTTAACTGCAACTACTAGTGTAAACAGGATAAAATTAATATTCCACCTGTTGGGAATGCCGTTTCTTGTTTATCAGACTAATTTAACATACTTGTATTTAAATTTTTTTAAGCACAATGCCACTGTTTTATTATAGAAAATGTCTTTTTACTTTCTGTATCCAATTCTGCCCATACAAAGTATTACATTAAGACATGTGTTTATTACTGATGTTATACTTTATAAAAAAGAAGTTCCTGATTCAAATTTTCAGGGTTCAACTACTTGATTTATATGCTATATACCTGTGCCTCTGTGAATTTTTGTCTGTCTGTGTGTATGTGTGTGTGACTCTTTGTCATCATCTGAAAAGTTAAAAAAAACAAAAGAATATATAAAACAAAACTCACAAATTAGTGAGACCCTTCTAACCTAAGGGATATATCAACATCAATCTGATGGACATAGTTGAATGGAAGGTGACTTAATATATCTTTAGTACTTGATCTAGCTTTTCTCATAAGGTTTATAGTCCAGATATATTTTGATCTACTTAAGATTCTCTGGGTCTTCATATAAAATATTATACAATGCAGCTGTGATTACTAATAGACCACAGTGATAAATGAACTTGGAAAATTCTTAAGATCATGAAATAATTTAGGCCCTTAAGGTCCAGATCACCTTGATATTTTAAAAATAGTGTAGGTTAGTGCTTTGTAATTATCTGTCCAAGCAAATTACTATGTACTTTAAAGGGTGTACTTCAGACTCTCTAACCAAAATATTTAATTGCCATAGCTACTAAGACATTTAAGAATTTATTTATTTATTTATTTGAGATGGAGTCTTGCTCTGTCACCCAAGCTGGAGTGCAGTGGCATGATCTTGGCTCACCGCAACCTCCGCCTCCTGGGTTTAAGCAATTCTCCTGCCTCAGCCTCCTGAGTAGCTGGGACTAAAGGCACCTGCCACCACACCAGGCTAATTTTTGTATTTTTAGTAAAGACGCGGTTTTGCCATATTAGCCAGGTTGGTCTCAAACTCCTGACTTCAAGTGATCCACCTGCCTTAGCCTTCCAAAGTGCTGGGGTTACAGGCGTGAGCCACTGCATCTGGCCAATAATTTATTTTCTTTTAAAACCAAAAATGATTTGATTACATTATATACCCATTTTACTTCCCTGGGATCAGCCTATTTCCACATCTCTTAAATGGACAAATAGGATAAATACTGTCTCAAAAGACTGTTGTGAAAATTAAAATAAAGCAAAAGTAAAAACACTATAACACATACAATTTCAAGAAAGCACTCATTTATATGACTTTTAATTTTTATCAGTTAGCATTTAACCCAATACTTGACATAAATTATAGGATGGCCTAATGGCCATTGAATATGATTCACTAATTAACATTTACATTTTATATTAGTTTGAGTTCAAGTTGTCTTTGATTTTTGGCACAAATATATTGGCAACATCTTAGTATAAGGAAGGAAAAATTAAAACTGGTGTCTGATACAAGGAACATTAATATTAAAATGAGAAAGAAAGCCAAAACTCACTTGATTTAAAATATTTATTTTTCTATGTAGAGTGAAGAAGCATCTTTTAGTACTAGTGTAAATATTCTTAAAAGATTAATATATTTTAAAAATTTAACTGAAGCTTTCTAAATATGCTCCCTTAAAAGTTTTAAACTTTGGTATATCTCCAGATCAGAGATCTGAGACTATGCATCAGCCTACATAGTCAGCCTGGCAAATTAATCACACAGAGATTATATTAAAATAATCATCTAAAATGCATTTTCTAGGCATTACACATTTTTATACCCAACATTTAGTGTAGCCTGCAGAGAAAGAACTAATCTGTTTAATGAATAAGGCTTTTTAGAGTTTGTGCACAAAGCCAAATCATTTTTTCTGAAACTCATTAGTATTTAAAACAGGATAGATTCTTGAAAATCTTCATATCATGTCATCAGTGATACAACTTAGTTACTTTTACAGGTGAAAAAAAAGACTAACGTGTTCTGGGAGACTACAAAGATCAACAAACTCCTTAAATTTTGGCAAACGATTCAAAGAACTTGTCAAATTAGTTCCTAATTCGAGAGTAGTTATCAGTGCACATTAGATATGACCTAATTCATTTCTCTTCTGAACTAGTAAAGACCAAATTATGTTGATAGCAAGAATATATCATATAGAGCAAAACTAATGTTACATCTCGGCACATTATTCTTTCAAGGACTCAGACACGGCAAAACTGGGGCTAATGCTTTGATGGTGACTGACTGGAAGCATCTTTAAGCAGAATGTTATTTCAGACACAAAATGGTAACATTACTGACCTATATATTCTCTATGGAGGGGAAAAAAATCTCCTGTGTTTGTGACTCTACTCATTTATACTAAGCCTAAGGGAGGAAATAAAAGACCAAACTAAGAAGAAATGTGATTCCAGCTTCTATTCATTAAATTTGTATGGGCTTTCTTTGCTGTTAGTAGAAGGAAAAAAGTTAGTATGACAGAATGTATTATCCAACTGAGATCTGCTCAACTTTATATTTTTGCAGTCTATCAAAAGCATCACTAAAAGACAAAATCTTTCTCAAACTGCTTTGATCAGAAATGGAAAGAGCAGTTTTGCTTTTTGTTTCTGAAATTATTTCTGGGTGCCATAGAGTAAAATGCTTGATCAAATCGTGTGAACAACACTAACGTGGATCACAGTGCCTGATACTTAAATCAGAGGCAGGGTAACAATTAACCTCATCCTCTTCATCTGTGAACAAACTCTTTGCATACAAATAAATAATGCAAGTAAGAGGGCAGAAGGGTTAGAAAGACTGAAAAATGCAATGTAGATAATGAAGCCTACAATTATTACGTAATTGCAAAGGACTTTTATCTAATACAAAAATTCACAATCTACTTGGCAAGACATTGAAGAAGTTCTTTAATTCTCAAACTGGAGTCTCTTGTTTATAAGGATGTGTTACCAATGATGTTGACACTGTATATTAATTGGCAATTTACATCCAACTAGAAGAACAAACCACATACTAGTCATGTTGTTCAATTAGTACCTACATGCTGAAGAAAACACCACGGGGACTGTGGTTCACCTTCTTGGGCCCATAATACAAGGTTCTTTTTTGTATCCTTCACAAGAGAGTGTTTTCCAAATTAAAAAGCATTATGAGAGAGGAAATAATTCCATGGTCATAAATGTCATGCAGTAGGGAATAAACTGTCAAGAGGCTTTACAACTGTAGGACATCTCAGGATCTTTACTTGGGGAGGACATTGTGCCTCCTGCAAAACAGAACCTGAAGCTTTGCCCACACTGGTTTACTCCTGGGACTTTGCTTTTGCATGGTCCGTCTCAGTATGACTCATGCTTCATAAAAATACTGGAAAGCCTGCCCTGCTGTCTTCCCTGGCAAGCTCTTGGGAGGACTCGGTCATTCAGAGCATTTACTACTTTCATATAATCATCTCTCACTGGAGTGAGCCTGGAGTGCATTGAAGACTTGTGTTATGATTATAAAACTAATAAATAAAGATCAAAGGTTGCAGGCTGCAGAATGCCACAGATTAAATTCTACAGTAGCAAGTGCACCATTTCTAAAGATGAAGAAAGGAAGACCTTCTATACTGGCTAGCACTTTTGTTTGGTTGGGCATGATATAGGAAGCATTAGACTCGATGCTGGGGCTTCACTGGCATTCAGTAAGCATTGCTTCTCATCCCCTCTCATGACAAAAATAACAACTGAGAGAGCATTTCTTTGGTCACTGTAATACTGAAGACTTGGGGATAAAATGATTTCTCTCACCACATGTTTTATGATGGGACTATGCATTTCACATTGGACAGTATTTGCTAATGTATTTGTAATATCTTGAAACATCAGGAAGACAACTTAAAAAAAATCTCACCACAAAACTTGAAGATGGTCAAGCATAAAGACATTATTCCTTTCTGACCCAGTCAGGTTAGCGGAAATAATTCCAAACTTAGGCCGGTTATTTTGTCTAATGCAATGTAAGGTCATTTCATAAGTTAGTTCACTATTAAAGAATTTATTTTGTTCATACATACTTTTATAAAACTTTAGTGTGGAGTCTTACTTGGTTGAGTTTGATACTTCTGTAAATCTCCCCTACATGTTCAAAAAGAACATCAATAAATGACTAAGATTTAATATCTATAAAATTTTGACCCTTCTTAGCTACAGTTCTTATCACCAGTGGAACATGTAGGATAATAAATTAGTTTTGATTTATCATTTATGTATGACCAATCAACCAAATGGATACATTGAAAGTATTAACAAAGTTGATAACATAACAATCTTATAGAAATAAACACACCTAGTTCTGATATTTTTATTTAGAAATTGTATCACTAAATGTATCTACATAATGCTTTACACTACCCAAAAATTTCAACACTATCCAAACATTTCATAATGCCTGAACTTTTCACAGCAAGTAAAGTCAAACTATGGAGCTAAAACCCAGGTAGAAAACTGATGGTAGATTCAGCTTCCATTTTCTGTCCATTGTTTTTGTCCTTTTTTCTCACCTCTTTCCTCATTGTCATTCTAATTCAGCAAAACATAGGTTCATGTATTCATTTATTCCACCCAAATTTATTCATATGCTGCTCTGGACACTGGGCCAACAAAGAGATGCACTTTCTACACTTGGGGACATAAAAGGCAAAAATATCATGCCCTGGAGCCCCTCACATCACAGGGAAACTGTCACCCGTAGTCTTGCAGACACTTACAGATCAGGTGAACATGAGAATAGGCATTTTAAAGCACGGAGAAGTCAACAGTAGTGCCACTTCAGTTTTCCTAGGAGCACCTGAAGTTTTCTCTACTTCCTTACTGATTTCTTAATGGTTAGGAAGGATCTGGGCAATTATATACAGGAAACAAGTATTAATTCATTCAGCTTTACATTTACCCATTTATGCTTTACTGCACTACTTGCCTAATCACTCAGATTAGATGCTTAAAGAAGGGCATGAATGTAAATGGACAACATAGATGTCAAATTTGGTGTGTTTCATTCTTCAACCCTTCACCTTCTGTTTAAAACTTAATGGAAAAAAAAAATGAACTGCAGTTCTCTGACCACAAAGTACTTTGATCTACAGTGATTTACATAGCAACAGTTCAGCTTCATTTGTGTGACACTAAAAGCAGTCATTCCATAAGGCTTTCTTAATCAACTAGTCCAGCAGCTTTCAATAAAGAGATTAACTACGGAATTTTAAAAGGGCATGCTGGTCAGTCCATTCTTATAAATTCCACATGAACCAGTCTTGCAAACTATGGTGAACTTTTCTTTACCTCACTGAAGAATTCTGTTACACACTTCAGATCTCAGCAAACATGCTGGAGAAATGCATAGTAAGCTTTTTATTCTTTAAGATATCTTGTACCAGAACATCACTTTAAAGTCAAACAAGATGTGGTAAAATTTAATAAAAGGTAGGTTTATCATAAACATTATCTTTAAAAGTTTAATGGTGAAAATACCAAAGAAAATCCATCATCAGCTAATTTTACCAACAAAATGGCCCTATTGCATGCATTATGGATTCACTGGGGTTTTGTGTGTATATGTGTGTGTATGAAACTCCATGGAATGACTCTGTTCCCTTTCTTTCAAAAGTTGTGCCAATATATTACAAAATATACTAATATCTTAATTTTGATGTGGAAAAGAGTATGTGCATGCAGTTTTTTAATTTTTAATTTTTTTTCATTCATTTAGTTTTTTTCCATGTGTTTGGTATGAGATGCTTTTCACTTGGGATGCAGATAGGCTCAGGCTCCCTGCTATGCTCCAAGTATAATATTACAATAGCAACAGCAATAATGATATCATCAACAACAAAAATAACCATAGTAACAAGAATACATGCCAGGTACTTCTTAGCTTCACATGTGTTATCTCACTGAATCCTTTTAAAAACTCTCTGAAACAGTTTTCCTTTCAATTTGCAGGTGATCATCATAAGCCCCAGAGAGTCTAAAGGGCTTTCCTAAAGTCACACAACTAGAAAAGTGGTAAGGCAAGGAGTTGAGAGTCCAGGTCTGACTCCAGACAGGATGTTCTGAAATCCAGCAAGCCCTCAACATTTTAATCATATATCCTTCTCAGTGAAATCATCTTAAGCATGCAGTATCAATGGAAGCATTTTTATAATTATGTTCTTCTCTTACTATGCTAATATTTCATACACATTTTAAGGCATATAAAAATAGGAATAAAAAGGCATGACATCAACATAAATAGAATGAATTACCTTATACATCCTCCACTGAGGCATATTGTCTCTAGTTTAAAAAAAAGTAGGGGTCTTCATTACCTTTCCTAAATTCCCCAGAAAATAGGCTTTTGTGATAAGTGAAAGGCTTTTATAAGTTTACCATTAGCACTGATAAAGTAAAGATGGCAATTATTAGCAATCCTGAGTGAGGCTGCTGGTCACTTTCACTCGACTCATTCATCTCAAAGTCACTGGTGGTAACCAGAAGAGCAATGAGGTGAAAATATCGCACAAAAGGCTCAGGGATTGTCAACCTTTTACAGTCCCAGCAATTATTGAATTAAATAGTCCTATTCAATAGTGGAATAGGACATGGGAACAGAGCCACAAATGGATGGAGCAGGCTATATAAAGAATAAGCCACAATATGGATCAAGAGAGCAGGGTTATAGAAGAGGTAATGGGGCTCAGAAACGATGTAACTTACTTTATTGATGAAACCAGAGACCTGGAAAATAGGGGCTGTCAGGCTAATCTTAGATTAACTGGCTGCCCTCAAGAGAGATAAGGAAGAAAACACTGACAGGTTTTGGAGAATTCAAAGGGAAACAATATAATCCAAGAAAAAGCCTGCCTTGGGATATGACAAGTCTACTAGGTTCTCTGAAGGCAGCCATGCTGAAGCTATACCTGGCCTCTTCCGGCCCTGCCCACTTGCAGGAAATGTCCCTCCTTGTCTTTATTTTCCACCCAGAAAATAAAGAGGCAGGGCCAGTTTGACCACAGAAGAACAGCAAAGATGAAAAGGTTAGAACGGCCTTGACGGTAGCACGATCCCTTTAGGGCTGGGAAGTAGGAAGTGGAGGGGGTGGGTTATTTCCACATTTTTCCCCGAAATGATTTTTTTTTTTTTTTACTGTTGCTGTTTAGATGGTAGTTAGATATCAAAATTTCAGTTAAAGTCATCAAATCCCAACTGGCAACATCCTATTTGTAAGGTACCCTGTTGACACTAAAGGAAATTTGAAGAGGGGATGTGGATATACAGCTAGGATAAGAAGTTAGAAGTGAAATATCAAAAGAGAGGAAAAAGAAAATATGAGTAGATCAAAGGATGGAGCATTAGGTAAGCATTTGAAATGAGCGTAATTTGTCACAGGCAGGGATTAGAGGAGTATAAAGGTAATTCCAAACAGAAAGAATCCAAGGAGCAAAGGTGCAAAGGGTAGAAAATAAGGATATGTTAAAGAAATGTCAGGTAGTCTAATTCAATGAGCAAAGAGGGGTCTTCTCAGAGACTAAGGAATGACAATTCTATAGGAGATATTGTAGAGGCATTAAAAAGGTCTTCATATGCTGGGGTAACTAGTTGGAGGGCAATGGAAAAGGAATCTTTGAGTAATAAAATAAACATGATGCAAAAGGGGAAATAAATGCAAGAAAGAAATGTGTTGGCTTTTGAAACTATCTAAATACATTAATAACAGGCAGGTAACAGAGTTTTAGAATAATGGCTACTCATGTTGCTACTAATTAACAATGTTACTGGTGAGTATCTGGGGTACCATAAACCAGTTAGAAAATACTGGGCCTTTGCAATAAGAAATTTCAATGCTCACAGGCACAATGGTCTCTGGCCAAGAGCTGAACAGATGGGACCCTCTGCAAGCACAAGGAACACATGGGACTCAGCCAATCCAAATGAATGTGTTAAACTTGATCCATACACTATATCTCCTTGAGTTTGCCAGCCAAATTATTCTGGGTTATGTAAATGAACCGTCTTATCTTTGTGAAACCTTGCACTGTTTTGGAAAGCTAACCAAATTTATAGACATGCAGGTCAAATGCTGGGCAGCGCGGGGCGGGGGTGGGGCAGGGGTTGTCATTATTTTGTGGTACTAAGGAACAACAAATACTGGATATATTTATTTACATATTTAGTGCATTGTGTAAAGATAAGGGAGACTTGCAAAAGAAAAAATACCCACTGTGTATCAATGACTGAATTTGTGTCTACATCTGGGATAGGAAAAGTGATAAGACATTTTTAAGATTTCCAGCACTTATTTCCTTCCTGTGTGGATGTACTTCCAAGTGATAATATCATATCATAAACTCCAATGTCCATTTATATAAAACAATAGCATTGATCATTCCGGGAACATAATTTAGTAGGACTTTTCCTTAACTCCTCGCTATTATATTTAAGTTCCATCCTTATTTCCTCTCTTCCTGCTGCAACGTGTCATCCAGTTCCCCTCAGTAAGACCTGCCAATGCTAATGCCAACACATATCTCAAATCTACTCACTTCTCTTCATGACTGTTATCACAATACTAGTCCAACCCACCATCATTTCTCTCCTAGCTTACTTCCAATAACTCCTATTGATATGGTTTGGCTGTTCCCCCACCCAAATCTCATCTTGAATGGTAGCTCCCATAATCCCCACGTGTTGTGGGAGGGACCCGATGGAGGTAATTCAATAATGGGGGAGGGTTTTTCCCATGCTGTTCTCATGATAGTGCGTAAGTCTTAGGAGATCTCATGGTTTCATAAAGGGCAGTTCTCCTGCACAAACTCCCTTGCCTGACGCCATGTAAGACGTGCGTTTGCTCCTCCTTCACCTTTTGCCATGATTGTGAGGCCTCTCCAGTCATGTGGAACTGTGAGTCCATTAAACCTCTTCTTTTAATTACCCAATCTCAGGTATTTCTGCATATCGGTATAAAAATGGACTAATAGACCTATGTTCTCCCAGTCTTCTATGGGTCTCCCAGTTTAACCCTGTGTCCCTAAGAACCTACATCAAAAATCTGCCCAACTCAATCCTAATCTCTCACCTTATAAAAAAAATTATTCAGCACTTTGGGAGGTCAAGGTGGGCAGATCACGAGGTCAGGAGATCAAAACCATCCTGGCTAACACGGTGAAACCCCATCTCTACTAAAAATACAAAAAAATTGACTGGGCGTGGTAGCGGGTGCCTATAGTCCCAGCTACTCAGGAAGCTGAGGCAGGAGAATGACATGAACCTAGGAGGCAGAGCTTGCAGTGAGCCGAGACTGGACTTGCAGTGAGCCGAACACTGTACTCCAGCCTGGGCAACCGAGGGAGACTCTGTCTCAAAATAAATAAATAAATATATATATATATTTTTTTATGAATAAATGACTTAAATTAAAACCTGAAACCATAAAAATTCTAGAAGATAACATCAGAAAAAATCTTCTGGACATTCACTTAGGCAAATAATTCATGACTAAGACCCCAAAAACAAAACGAAACACTCAAAAATAAATAAATGGGACTTAATTAAGCTAAAAAGCTTCTGGACAGCAAAAAAAAAAAAAAAAAAAAAAAAAATTCAGCAGCAGAGTAAACAGAAAACCCACAGAGTGGGAGAAAATTTTTGCAGACTACGCATCTGATAAAGGACTAGTATCCAGAATCTACAAGGAACTCAATCAAATCAGCAAGAATAAAACAAATAACCCCATCAAAAAGTGGGCAAAGGACATGAATAGATATTTCTCAAAGAGGATGTACACAGCCATCAAACTTAGGAAAAAATGCTCAACATCACTAATCATCAGGGAAATGCAAATTTAAAACACAATGAGATACCACCTTACTCCTGCAACAATGGCGATTATTAAAAAGTCAAAAAACAAAAATGTTGGCATGGATGCGGTGAAAGGGAACACTTATACACTGCTGGTGAGAACCTAAACTAGTACAACCACTATGGAAAACAGTATAGAAATTCCTTAAAGAAAAAAAAGCAGAACTACCATTCAATCCAGTGATCCCACTACTGGGTAACTACCCAAAAGAAGTCATTATATGAAAAAGACACGTGCACACATATGTTTATAGCACACAATTCGCAATTGTAAAATATGGAACCAACCTAAAAGCCCATCAACTAACAAGTGCATAAAGAAAATGTGGTATATATATACCATGGAATACTGCTCAGCCATAAAAAGGAATGAAATAATGTATTTTGCAGCAACTTGGATGGAGCTGGAGGTCATTATTTTAAGTGAAGTAACTCAGGAATGAATAACCAAATATTGTATGTTCTCATAAGTGGGAGCTAAGGTATGAGGGTGCAAAGGACTCCAGGGGGAAATTTGGAGGGAGGTTGAGAGACAAAAGAGTAAATATCGGCTACAGTATATAGTACTCAGGTGGTAGGTGCACTAAAATTACAGAAATCACTAAAGACCTTATCCATCTAGCAAAAAACCACGTGTAGCCCCAAAACTGTTGAAATTAAAAAAAAAAAAAAAAACTTCACGATGGTTCATAAGTCTTCTTCACTATGGTCCATAAGGGTATCATGATGAGGCCTATAGGCCTCCAACCTTATCCCCAAACTCCAGCTGCCATTCTTCTGCAGCTCACCTGACCTGATCTTTCTTGAGCATACCAAGCTCTCTCCCACTTAAGGACCTTTGCGCTTCCTTCCATTAGCTGAAATGATCAGCATTTTGCATGGTTGCCTCTTCATTCCATGCCTCACTTCCTCACTGCAGAGCTTTAGCACAGTACTCTGTACATTTATTTCACTCATGATTATCCAAAATTACTTTCTCTGTCTTATTTATTCAATTATCTGTTGTCCGTGTTTCTCAATTAAAACATAAGACCCATAAAAGTGTGGACTTTGTCCCTAATATTATATCTCAAGAGCCTTGAAAATGCCCAACACATAACAGGTATTTAAAAAGAAAACTTTTGTTTTTGAATGGATTATTATTAACTAAACCATACATTAGCACACTTATCCCATAAACATTGTGCCTGATTGTAATGTGTCTAATTCTAGTTTTCCCACAGATATTTTAATACGATGACTCATTTATCCATTTAGATTAATATTCCTTTCGAAAGTAATTTTCTTAAACTCCCAAATTCATAAGTTATAAAAAGCAGAGCTTTATTGATATAAGCCTGTGTTTCACTAAACATTCTTGCTTTTGAGTGTGCAGGACATTCTGGTTGTCATTTTAAGCCCGGGAAGCAGTTGGCACTAACAAGCAATACAAACAAGCATGAGTGTACAACTTGCAAAACCATTTTATTGAGCATTATGCAAAACTGACCAATCTTACAAGCACTAAAATTCATTCCACCCCTTACGGCCAATTCACTGTCAGTTCCTAACCTCAATGTAGGCCTGGGGGCTCATGCATTCAACAATTATTGACTAAGTCACTACTGTGCACCAAGCACTGTCCATGGGACTGGGGACTCAACAAGAAATAAAGTCAGTGCTTACCCGACTGGAGCTTCTTAGATACTCAGGAGAAAGATAATAAATGAGCACTTGATGGTAAGTCTATGTGGTGCTTTTTTATAGAAGATGGTGTTTATTTCCATGCACAGAAAATACAGAGGAGAGCCATGATCATGAGAGGTTTTCAAAATATGGAATATAGGAAACTGTGGCATGACCCAGTCAATGTATGCAACAATAATCAGTAGGAATATTAAGATGGCTTCAGATATTTGAAAGACTATCAGATAGAGAAGGAACAAATTTGTTCTGTATTTGCTTAAAGATGAGAACTAGGAACTAGTGACCCTCATGAGTCACTCTGCTAGGCATACAGAAGAATTTTCAAAAGAATCCCAAAGTGTAATGGGCTATTTCCAAGTGATTGTGAGCAAGCCTTTCATCACTGGAAACGTTCAAGATTAGAGCAGTGGTTCTCATCTTTGGGGTGAAAGACATCACCCAGCAAGTTTTAAGCTCTAAAACAGCACCAAGAATAGATGGGCTAGTTCCTCCAATTGCTCTCTCTGCCCTGTCAACACCACCTCTACATCAATTTCAGAACCACTGAGGGAGCAGGAAGACGGAGGCAACCCATTCCCATAGTTAATCTCATGCTTTAAAAAAAATATTGATATAGTAAAATACTGGATGATATCTAATTCCTAATGGGGAATGTAAAATGCATTAAATAATAACATGCTAATAAAATTCAGAGGTAATCATTCATGGACAGTCACTAATGATGGTGATTAAGGAAGATGACTTTAGTTCAAACAAGCAAATGATTAAGCTTGAGAGTATAAAATGTTAAAGGGCCCTAATTAATAAAGTACCACATTTTTCTTCTCAGCCTACTTTCTAGAACATAAATATGTGAATCATCCTTCTAAGATACAGATGAATGACCTTTATATTCTAAAATCTAGCAAAGGCAGAAACCACTGCCTGGAAAACAAAGTGGGATTTCAAAAGGTCTACTGGAAATGGGTCAAAGACATGTGTAACGAGACTTAGCGAGGGCACTAATCAGAACAAGATGTGGAGAAACTGATTAGGATGAAGAGAAAATCCAAACTTCCTGATTTTCTGGTCTGGCTGCCTGTCATAAATTTCAGTTCCATGTGAATCTTGTGGAATAAATTATTACAGTTGTAATTCATCCTTAAGATCTACCTCTTCATTCTTCCTTTAGATCCACTCAGTCATCAGCTGCTGATGAATTATAATGCCCATATTCAACTCACCGGGGATGATGACTTTGCAGTGGGAATCACTCTTTTTGTTACTTGCTGATTTATATGTATAGGAGGGAAAAGGAAAAAGAAAACATGAATCCAAATTCTAAAAATCAGTAGCTTCCTCACGATGTTATAAAATATTAAAGTTTAATTTAGCAAAAAACGAACAAACAAAGAAGGGTACTGGGGAGGCCTTTCCAAAGGGGTGCTCTACAGTTATTACGGGTAGCAACTGAAATTTAATTCCGCTGAGAATTTCACTCCATCTGAGGTTGCAGGCTGCAGTAGTGCATGGGGAGATGAAAGATCCATGAAGAAAAAGAAGGAAAACAGAACGTATAAACATCCACTCTTCCTGCTCCAAACTGTTCTCCATTTTCAGCCTTGGAAAACGTGACCAGAAGGGTAATGGAAACCCTGTGATCCTAAACTCCATTTATAAAAGAATCGGTTCTTTTTGTTAGCTGCAACATAAGCATCTCCATCAGAAAGGCAGGCATTCCGTTTGTGTGCTCCTTTTAGTGTCAAGGGTGTATTTGATGTCATTTCAGTCGATTTGATGCATTAGTTTTAGTTAAGAGCATATATTTTGGAATCAGAATACCTGCCTTCTTATTGAGGCTCTACCATATCCTGTCTATATGGCCTTAGACAAATTATTGAATCGCTTGTACCTTTGATTTTTTTTTTTTCATCTTTAAGTGAGGACAATGGCACCTAATAAGTAGGCTTGTTGTGAAAATTAAATGAGTAGATACATATAAAGCCCTCAGAACAGAGCCTGGTGCACAATAAGTACAATGTATGTGTTAATTAGCTGCAATAGTGGAACTGGAAGACTAGTAATAGGTAGCATATCAAGTTGTATAAAACCTTGAGTCAAATAAGGCAATCTCATAATAAACATTCATAGAGTTATCATTCTTAGCTCATACCTTAGCCTCTATGATACACTCATGGCTAATATAATGCACTGAAAATCAAGCTAAACAAATTCAATAATTTCACAGCAAGTAGGTATATCTATTTTACTTCTGGGATAAAGTGAATGGTTGAATCAGCATAACTCCACAGCTTTTAATTGAAGAATTTTACCATTAATGGCCACTGGAACAGGACACTGACTATACTTTTCAGCTAATGGGATGGCTCCAGAGACCACACCGGACATTGCACAAACAACGACTGATGTGTGTTTTGGCATCATTAAAATAAAAGTTAACATGTTAAATACGGCAGAAAATCTTTGCATTGAAGGAGCTTTGACAGCATTTGTCAGCTTGAACATTTTATGGCAGCAGCACAGCTTGTTAACAGGCAATGAAAGACGGCTCTATTAAGCTCAGGGTGGTGCTGAAATCGTTTCATACAGCCCATACTCATTTTCCCTACCACCAAGTGAGGATGCCCATCGAGAAAGGCCATCACATACAGGAGGTCTCTGCAAGTCATCGGTATTAATTGTAATGAGGAAGACATTTTATTGCCACCCAGTGTTACAGTCTACCTAGTAACCCTCACAGCTGTTTTGATTAATACACGGACTTACATTAAAAAGAACTTGTGCTGCAATTTCACCTAACAGAGCTTCCTTTTTAAATTCCAAATAAAACAGCGCTTCCTACAAATTGAGGATGGACTGCATTGAAATCCATTGTTCAGAATTCAAAAGCCAGCCTTGAAGGAGGAGAATGGATAAAAGCATCCTGCCTTTCTGGAGTTAACAGGTCATCATTTTCATCAATAATCACTTTTTTTAATTAAAACTTAATTAATTTTTGGTGCTAAGTGAAACTCTGAACTACTGGAAGACATCCGAATCTGGGGGAACAATAATTGCTCCTATGAATATTATTATATAAAGGGAACCCTACCAGGGGAGGACAAAGCGAAACTTCAGCAGGTGGAAGAACGTCTGATCCAATATAATAATATGGCATGTCAAACATATTATGTGCAAAAACTTTTTACTCCACACATTTTACACAACCCTTCTACCACGTAGCCACATAATCCAAACCTTTCCCAAAAAGGAACTTGATAAAATTCCATATAGTGCCAAGTGCAGAACAAGTTTGATTTTACAAGCCAACAACATTTTATCTGTTGATAAAAAGTGTTAAACACTTTTTTATGATAATTTGAAGTGACTTCAACATAATTCGATTTCGATGGCTAACTATAAAATCTTATCGTTTAGAGGAAGATTTAAATCTTTTTCATCATCAATTAACATTTTGTAAGCACACATTAAGTGCAAGGCACTGTACTATATGTTTTGTGCCTATTCTTAGGATAATAATTTCTCACTTTTTCCATAATAGAACTGCAAGGCAGTCTAAAAGATTTGTTTGCTGATAAGTAATCAGAACAAAAATAAAGTAGTAGAAAGTTCCAGGAAGCAAAAAATGCACGTATGCTATAGGAAATGGCAGGCTTATTCAAAGGCAAAGGTCAGAAACTCAAATGCCCACAGGAACTTGGAAGGTCAGCAGGTACAAACTGGGCTAGGTATAATACTAGACAGAGGCAGGAAATCTCCCCAAAGACTGAATCCGCAAGGCCTACCTAAGGCATTCATGTTAGATAAGCTGACAATTATAAAAGAGGTCAGAGGACCTATTTGGCCTACAGTCCCCCAATCTTTACTATTATCACTCCTGACAGGTAGGGGCAGGAGCATTGAGTTCAATAAACCTGAATTTGAAGCTCGTCTCTATGAGGTATCACTTCTGTGATCTTTTACAAGTTATTTAGTCTTCCTAAGTTTCAGTTCCTTCCTCTTCAAACTGAGGATGGTAACACATGTTTGCCTTGACAATGTTGTTGGGATACCCAAATGAAACACCATGAACGAAAGAACTTGGTAAACTGTAAAAGACTTCAATGATGTGAAGTGTATTATTATGATAATAAGCTCGAGAATTATATATAGTCAGCATCAACTAAGTATTAACTGTTGTGTTAGCTATTTGTTATATTCTATAATGTAACAGGTATTTTTATGGTATACGATACACATTTCAGAAAGGATAATTGCATACACAACTAACTATAATCACCTGGAAAACTACCTGCCTTCTAAATAATTAGCTATGCCATTGACATGGGGAATGGAAATGATAACAAACTTGAGGAATGATTTTCAAGATGCATCAACACTTGGAAGAAACACTGCCCCGTGAAGGAAAGGGAGAAGTCTGTGGGACTAATTATTCACTTATTGTTGGCAATTATATTTATTTTATTTGAGTTGCCAAATGACATTAAAGTAAAATATGTAATTTTCAAAGTTAATATCCGAAAATATTATAAGACTCAAAAATTATGTTAAAGGTTGGAATTAATTTTCTGTGCAAGTCTTTTACAAAAAATCCATAAATATTTATTAAAAGACATTTTAAAATATAAATAAATAATGACTTTATAGGTAAGTTTTCAGTGAAGAAGAATCAGTAGGCCAGGCACAGTGGCTCACGCCTGCAATTGCAACACTTTGGGAGGCTGAGGCAGGCAAATCACCTGAGGTCAGGGGTTTGACACTATCCTGGTCAACATGGTGAAACTATGTCTCTAGCAAAATTATAAAAATTAGCCGGACATGCTGGCACACACCTATAATCCCAACTACTCGGTAGGCTGAATGAGGCAGGGGAATCGCTTGAACCCAGGAGGCAGAGGTTGCAGTGAGCTAAGATTGTACCACTGCACTCCAGTCTGGGCAACAGAATGAGACTCTGTCTCAAAAACTAAATAAATAAGAAGAATCAATGTCAGAATGAAGTTGATTCTCCCCCAAATTTTTATGAAGATTCAATATAATCTCAACCAAAATCTTAGCAGGAGTTTCTCGGACTTTGATTAGTCAATTCTATAACGTATATTGAAGAGTAAAGGGCCATGAAAAACCAGGACACTCCAGAAGAACAATAAGGTAAGATTTTTATACTGAACTATAGTAATTAAAATGGACTTTTGCTACACATTCAGATAAAAAGACAAATAGAACAGAGTCCAGAAATAAACAGGCACATATAAGAAAAGTTTATTATAGAGCAGGCATCACAGATGGGTCGGGAACAGATGGACTAATCAATAAAGAGCAATGAAATTTTGTTGTCTATATAGAAATAAATGAAAAAGGATCTTAACTTCATAAACAATGTAAAAAGTCATAATTAAATACATTTGTGAACTTATGACAGGGAAGAATTTCCTAATCAACATGCACAAAAAAGCATGTATTATAAAAGAAACACACTGCATGATCTTATATTTTAAAAAGCCTAAAGACTACACCAAAAAACTGTTAGAACTGATAAACAAATTCAGTAAAGTTGAGGATAACAAAATCAACATAGAAAATTCAGTAGCATTTGCTGGTTTGGCGCACTGGCTCATGCCTGTAATCTCAGCACTTTGGGAGGCTGAGGTGGGAAGATCATTTGAGCCCAGGAGTTTGAGACCAGCCTGGGCAACATGGTGAAACCCCATCTCTACAAAAAATACAGAAATTTAACTGGGTATGGTGGCACGTGCCTTTAGTCTCAGCTATGATACTTGGGAGGCTGAGGTGGGAGGATTGCTTGAGCCAGGAGGTAGAGGTGGCAGTGAGCTGAGATTGCACCAATGCACTCCAGCCTGGCAACAGAGTAAGACCCTGCCTCCAAAAAAAAAAAAAAAAAAAAAAAATTCAATGGCATTTTTATATGCCAACAGCAAACAATCTGAAAAGGAAATCAGGAAAGCAATCCCATTTACAATAGTTACAAAAAAATACAAAATATCTAGTAATATATTCAACCAAAGAGGTGAAACATCTACAATGAAAATTACAAAACACTGATGAAAAAAGTTAAAGATAACAACAAAAAAAATACAAGGATATTCTATGTTCATGGAATGGATAAATTAATACCATTAAAATATCCATTCTACCTACCCAAAGTGATCTAAAGATTCAATGCAATCCCTATCAAAATACTAAGGACACTCTTCATAGAAACAGAGAAAAAAAAATCCTAAAATGCATACAGAATCATGAAAGACTTCAAATAGCCAAAGTAATCCTGAACAAAAGAATCTGGAGACATCACACTACCTGAATTCAAAACATACTACAAAGCACTCACAACTAAAACATGATGGTACTGGCATAAAAACAGACACATAGATCAATGGAACAGAATTGTAAACCCAGAGATAAATCCACACATTTACAGCCAACTCATTTTCAACAAATGCATTAAGAAAATACATTGAGGTAACAACAGTCTTTTCAATAAATAGTTCTGGGAACACTGGATATCTATATGGAGAAGAATGAAACCCCCATGTCTCTCACTGTATACAAAAATCAAACCAAAATAAAATAAATAAATACTTCAATGTAAGACCTAAAACTATGAAGCTACCGAAAAAAAATAATAATAACAAACAAACAAACAAACAAACAAAACTCTTCAGGACATAAATTTTTGAGGTAAGATCTCAAAATCACAGCTGACCAAAGCAAAATTGACAAATGGAGTTATATCAAGCTAAAAATCTTCTGCACAGCAAAGGAAACAGTCAACAGAATGAAGACATAACCTACAGAATGGGAGAAAAGATCTGCAAACTATCCATCTGACAAGAGATTAATAACAAGAATATATATGGAATCCAAACCACTCGATAGCAAAAACATAAACACTCCAATTTTTAAAATGGGCAAATCATCAGAACAGACATTTCTCAAAAGACATAAAAATGGCCAGCAAGTATATGAAAAAATGCTCAGCATCACTACTTCTCAGGGAAATGCAAATCAAAATCACAATAAGCAAATCTCACCCCAGTTAAAATGGCTATTATTAAAAAGAGAAAAGATAAACACTGGCAAGGGAGCGGAGGAAAGAATTCCTACACACTGTTGCGTGGGAATGTAAGGTAGCACAGCCATCATGGAAAACACCTACAGAGGTTCTGCAAAAAAAAAAAAAAGAAAAATAGAAATACCATATTATCTAGCAATCCTATTGCTGGGTATGGATCCAAAAGAAAGGAAATCCATCTGTCGAGGAAATATCTGCATTCCCATGTTTATTGTTGCACTATTCACTACAGCTAAAATATGGAATCAACCAAGTTTTCATTAACGAATAAATGAATAAAGAAAATGCGGTATCTTTACACAACGGGATATTATTCAGTCTTAAAAAAGAATGAACTCGTGTCATTTGCAAAAGGGATGATCTGGAGGACATCATGTTAAGTGAAATAAGCCAGGCAGAGAAAAACGAATATTGCATGTTATCACTTATATGTGGGAGCTATAAAAATGGATCTCATAGAGGTAGTGAGTAGGATGGTGCCTACCAGAAGTTGGGGAGAGTAGAGGGGATAAGTGATAAAGAAAGGTTGGCTAATAGGTACAAAAATACAGTTAGATAGAATGAATAAGTTCTAGTGTTCATTAGTGCAGTACAGTGACTACAGTTAACAGTAATCTATTGCATATTTCAAAATAGTTAAAAGAGATGAAAAGATGTGACATGTTCCCAGTATAAAGAAATGATAAATGTTTGAGGTGATGGGCATCCCATTACCCTGATTTTATTGCTACACATTATATAAATGTATCAAAATATCACGTGTACCCCATAAATATGTACAATTGTGTATCAAGTGAAAAGGGACAGATTAATTTGAACGTGATTACATTATACTAATAATAACTTCTTAGTATACATGAATAGAATGAAAAGAAAAGCCACAAGCTGAGATATTAGTGATGTAAAACACAAACTAAAATTCACATTCACAATATGTTAAGTGCCAGAAGTCAATAAAATAGATAAAAACTGAGGAGAAAAATATTTATAAACGAACAAGAATTTTTCATTTTCAGGGAAGTAAATATAGTAACCTCCAAACACTTTACACTTAACACACTGGCAAAAATGTAAGACTATATCATCCACTACTAGGTGATGTACAAATTGGAACAACCACTTTGGAAAATAGTTTGGCATTTTGTAGTAAGATTAAACATGTATTATCTTATGATCCCGCAATTCCAATCCAACATTTGAACCCTAAAAATAACTCCTAAATGTCTTATCTAAGATATTCACAAAAATACCCATAAAAGTGGTATTCATGTTATGAAAAATAGAAGAAAAATAACTTCTATTCCCACCACAGGTATAATCAATAAATGAACTGTGGTGTATTCATTTAACGAAATACCGCAGAGCAGATAATATGAGTACACTATAACGACAGACATCCGCATGACTGAATATAACATACTATTATGGCACGTACTTTTAAAAATAATTAAATATAGTTATAAAAAGTTCAAAAAGAGGCAAAACTAACAGAATATTGTTTTTGGATACATACTTAGGTAGCAAAGGCATGAATAAAAGCATGGAAGGGATTTACACAAAATTCCATATGGTGCTTACCTCCATAAAGTAGTAAAGGGGGAGGTGGTCAGGGTGGGGCACAGGATGCTTATAAGATTCTGATAATGTCCGCCTTCTTAACCAGCAAACACTGAAGTACACAGTGTTTGCTTTATTATTACTGTGTAAACTGTACATACACATTGTCCCATATGTATATGATCAATTTAAAAATAAACACTTTTTAAAGAAGAAATTATTGCCAAAGTATGTTTGTAGAAAATGAAATTACTCAAACAGCTAGTTGGACAGAGCATATTTTGAAGCAGCAGGGTAAACTGATAGAGTTTACCCCAGCTGGTAAAGGACAAAAAATATGAGTTACAACTCCATTCCTTCATGAAACTTAATAACAAATGACAGAAAAAAAGATGAAAAAACAATGCTTCAGGGGAAAATATGTTTTAAAATATCTTCCATGTGCTGCTGAATCCGGTTTGCCAGTATTTTATTGAGGATTTTTGCGTCGATGTTCATCAGGGATATTGGTCTAAAATTCTCTTTTTTTGTTGTGTCTCTGCCAGGCTTTGGTATCAGGATGATGTTGGCCTCATAAAATGAGTTAGGGAGGATTCCCTCTTTTTCTGGTGGGATTGTAAACTAGTTCAACCATTATGGAAAACAGTATGGCGATTCCTCAAGGATCTAGAACTAGATGTACCATATGACCCAGCCATCCCATTACTGGGTATATACCCAAAGGATTATAAATTATGCTGCTATAAGGACACATGCACACGTATGTTTACTGCAGCACTATTCACAATAGCAAAGACTTGGAATCAACCCAAATGTCCATCAGTGACAGATTGGATTAAGAAAATGTGGCACATATACACCATGGAATACTATGCAGCCATAAAAAAGGATGAGTTTGTGTCCTTTGTAGGGACATGGATGCAGCTGGAAACCATCATTCTTAGCAAACTATCACAAGAACAGAAAACCAAACACCGCATGTTCTCACTCGTAGGTGGGAACTGAACAATGAGATCACTTGGACTCGGGAAGGGGAACATCACACACCGGGGCCTATCATGGGGAGGGGGGAGGGGGGAGGGATTGCATTGGGAGTTATACCTGATGTAAATGACGAGTTGATGGGTGCAGCACACCAACATGGCACAAGTATACATATGTAGCAAACCTGCACGTTGTGCACATGTACCCTACAACTTGAAGTTTAATAATAATAAATAAATTTAAAAAAAATAATAAAATAAAATAAAATAAAATAAAATATCTTCCATATTAGAAATATATCAATTCTCCAGATATGCATATGCTTATATTAGAAGATAAAAAACAAATATACTTGCTCCAAAAGGTGACAAAAATCAACTATTTCTCAGGTAAACTATATCCATAGCTAAGCTTTTTCAAATTGATGAATCATACTCTACCATACTTCTTCAGAAAGAGAGCCAAAGGGCATCATTTTTAAAAAACACATATTTAGAAATATAATAGAAAGAGGAAATTTTCAATTTGGAAGATGTCAGTGAGAATGGATAATTTTCATTTACACAAAAGATAAGTAAAATTCCTCTCAGAGGATGGAAATGATGGATATATAATTAAACTTAGCTACTTAGTACCTAATAAAAATGTAGTATGAGTATTTTTAGCAAGAAAGAAAAAAGGAGGAAGAGAGAAGGAAGGAACTTCAAAGTACACCTCTCATCATTAGCAGAACACAACATCCTAGAGAATAAAAAATAAGACTGAAACAAAGCCAAAAAATCCAATCCCCAAATAAAGCCCCCAAAGACCTCCTGGAAATACAGGGAGCACATGAATCCCATCAAATAGTTATTACTGCTACATTCATCTGTCCATTAAGCAAACATGATTATTTCCCCTTTACATTTATGGTGAGGCTTATGATAATCAGGCTACTTCCAAAAGTCTACAGCCAAAAAAAAGTGATAGAGCTGCAAGAAGATATGATATTAGGATGCAAAATTTTATCTGCATGTCAGTCATTTTGTTGGGATTTGTGCATGATTAGAAATAAAAGATTATATCTATGTGTTGAAAGAAAGAAGCCAGCAGAGACAGAAGAATGAAAGATGAAACAGAATTTTTATTTGATAAGGCAAATGTTGGAATGAGGAGGTGGGAGGCAATAGAATCGAGATCAGCCACTGGTGGGAAGAAAGGAGCGGGGGTACGCAAGTGAGAAAATGCTGGGTGGTAAGTTAAATAAGACCAAGTAAATCTTCATGATAAGGCAGTGATTTTCAGCGTATGAGGTAGCAGCCTCATAGGGAGCACTTGTAAATCTGCAAAAGCTTTTTTTTTTTTGAAACAGAGTTTCACTCTGCACCCAGGCTGGAGTACAGTAGCACTATCATGACTCACTGCAGCCTCAACCTCCACACTCAAGCAATGCTCCTACCTTAGCCTCCCACATAGCTATGACTACAAGCACAAACCACACTACCACGTCTGGCTTTTTATGTTATTTATTTTTTATTTTTTTATCTTTTTGGTAGAGATGACATCTTGCCATGCTGCCCAGGCTAGTCTCAAACTCCTGGGCTCAAGCAGACCTCCTACCCTGGCCTCCCAAAGTGCTGGCATTATAAGTATGAGCCACTGTACCCAACCAAGAGTGTTTTTGATGATCACCATGAACAGTAGGCTCTACTATTAATAGCACTCAGTGAGTAGAAACCTAAGATACAGAACATCCAAGGAAATGCAAGACATTCTTGCACAGTGAGGAGTTACTTCATCCCAAATGCAAAATGCATCCATGTATACACTATGAGCTTTTCTCTTCCTTTATGTTCATGCTGACTTTGGTCTTCATTCTTGTTCAATATGATCATTAAAGTACAACTTCCAAGACTTGTAAAACGTCCACCTGTGAAGTGAATAACTTTACTATTAATAAATGTAACATGATCTAAGTCTTCTTGAATTTCCTTAAACAATGAATTTATTTATAATTTCCTTTTCTTACACATTTAAATGTTATGAATCCTTTGCAACAAAGTTTTTTGTTGTTGTTGTTGTTGTTCATCCATTTATTTGTTGGGCTTAAGGTAATGGGGAAAAAGGAAAAAACAGACCATGATGTTTGATGGACACGTAACACTATGGAACTCATTTCCATTTCAACTTGTGGTGTTTCAGGGAGAAGCCTGGAAGACTACAATAAGGGACCTCAAAAAACATCAACAGCATACTCCACTCTTCCTACAAGACTAGTGATCCAGGCTCTCCACGTTTTAAACCACTGTTCACCATTAACTACTGAAAGAGAGACTATTTACTTATAAAGTCAAATCTTAGATTTAGGAGATAACATAAATCCCTATTAGCTATCAAAACCTTTTTAAATAAGCAACACAACTTTTTACATTGTAGCTGATCAACAGTGCCAGAAGTAGGGAGATAGTGTTTACATAGTAACCAACTCTGTTTTTAATTGAATTGTAAAGGAAAAAAACTAAGCTTTTACATAGTTATGAACATTTTAATTCATTAGTGATTTATAATAGTTGCCAATAGTGACGAGTTCACTGGCTTTTACAAGCTGTTGCCTAAATGCCATAAATTATTTTGTTTGTAGTTAGGATCAGAATCAGAAGGGAAAGAAAAAAATGTTTTCTGTGGGCAGTTAGGTTTACCACGAAACCTAGGGAATCTGAGTGCCCGAGTTTCTCTGGGGCCAATGTATTAAGTGCAATAAACAAACTCTTCAATAGCTACTTTTAGCTAGGATTTCTCAAGGTCCAAAGTTTAATCTAGGTTACCAAGAGAGGAGATTTTACAAGTGATTTTACTCAAGATAATTCATAACGATTTTCTCTGATGTTTAAAAACACACAGATCCAACAACCTCACCCTGGTCTTTGACCTATGTAAGGGTATCAGAATCTGCAGCCCTGAGTTCTAAACTGATGGCATGAACTGGCAGGGGTCTACCTCCTGGCATTTCAATGCTATCAACAAAAACTGTAGATGTATTTGGTCAACTTTTGAGGGGAGATTCCTAAGTTTTCCAGTATTACACAGTCTTTCTATAATGCTAATCTAGCAATTAATAAATACATGGCAAATAAACATATCTCATTTTTGCCATAATAGTTCATAGATTCTCGCTAGTGACTGGGTTAATTTCAAATTTTGATATTTACCTCAGTCTGAGTGACTTTTTTTTTTTTAATTGAGACAAGGTCTTGCTGTTTCACCCGGGCTGGAGTGCAGTGGTGTGATCACAGTTCACTGTAGCCTTGACCTCCTGGGCTCAGTTGATCCTCCCACCTCAGCCTCCTGAGTAACTGCAACTACATGTGTATGCCACCACACCAGGCTAATTTTTTGTATATCTTGTAGAGACAGGGTTTTGCCATGTTGCCCAGGCTGGTCTTGAACTCCTGGGCTCAAGCGATCCTCCTGCCTCAGCCTCCCAAAATGCTAAGATTACAGGAGTGAGCCACTGCGCTCAGCCCTGTGTGACATTTTTTGAGCAAAAACATAAAGACAAACAACCAAGGTAATCTCTACAGATTGTAGCTAATTATTTTGTTTGTTCTTTAGAATATAACACACACATACACATATGTTCTCTCACAAATATTACTGGAGAAACAAGAATTTTCTAGTGTGAAATATATAAAAGTAAAGTACATGAGTAGCTATAAACATCATGCATGTAAGTGTTCCTGGGAATTTGCTTTATGTCTTCATGTATTTTCTTGAGGTAGAAAAGTACAAAAAAGTCAAACTTACTAGAATCATGCTAGAGAAAGAAAATACTTAACAGTTTGGAAGGAATAAGAATATGTAACAGTTTGGAAGGAAAAAAATAAAAAATATAAAACCAAAATGGTCATTTTTTAAAAGTTGTTTTTTATATTTACATATTTCCTCGAAGCTCTGCATTATCTTCCCGGAATCTGAGGAGTCGGTTCTACAGAGAGTGTCTGAGTCTTTTGTTAAGGCATTGACCTTTCATTTTGCCACCAATTTCAAGTCTGAAAATTTAGAAAGCTTAAAATATGAGTTTAGCATTTTATCAGACATTTGCATTTCATGCCATTAGCTAAGACACTTATTCAGTTTATTACATATATACATAATTTTAATTTGAAGCACTTCACTAGGAATGCCGTCTACATGAGAATGCTATCACATGACACACTTATTACTGCATCATAAATGCATTTCGCCTGTGCTGTATTCCAAGCCAAGGAGACTGAGACTGTAAGATGTTTCCTGAACTAGCCAGGAGCTGAGCCAGGATTTTAATCCAGGTCTTCTGATGTTAAGCACCTTTCATTACATAACCATTGTCTCCCTAATGAGGTTTCGGTCTATTAATGAGACTGAAACATCTCTATTTTCTCCTATGCAATTGATTTTTTTCCTGTTACATGAAAGTAGAGTCAATGAACAAGTGTAAAAGGAAATAAAACTGCAAACCCAACTAAGAAGTGGAAAGTATTACACAGTATATTCGACTGTCACACAGACCACATCATCTCAGCAGTCACAGTAAAGAAAGGTATCAGAATCAGAGAAATAATCACACTGGAAAAGCAGTATTTGCTCCAATTCCCTAATAATTTATTTGAACAATGCTTAGAACAAATAAAATGATCACCAGTCATTGCAAGTGTAACTTGCTTATTAAAAGATAGATGTAAGTCAAATGCCTAGTTACTACATAAATCTTGATCACATTTGAACACATCAGAAACTACTGGAAAAAAATCCTACCTCCCTGTTCTCTGCAACTTAGCGAAGCCACTTTCTGTATTCTCATTTTTTTTTTTCTTTTCTAAAATGAAGAGAACAAGAAGCTGAGGATTCTTTCTCAACTGTTTTGTCTAGCGAGGCAATCAACCAGTGAAAACCAATAACATCTACAGCTTTTTAGTGCAGGCTCAGAATATGACATGCAATTATATATATTTATTCCACAAATGACATTTGCTATCTTCTTCCCCTCGGGCAACAGACACTACACAGTATTTCCTTCACAGAAGCACAGTATTTTTAAAAAGTGTTCACTGGACATTTTGTTTTCTCTTTTTTACCACTTTTCAGATTTTATGGATTAGAGTTGAAAAGGCAACACTTAAAAATAAAGTATGGTTTGGAAATGGTTATCTGTAAATATGAGTTCATTATTCCCCTTTGACAGCCACAAGTAAAGTCAACAAAATATGTTCTGTACATGTTTGACATGAAGAAATATTTTCTAGATGACCTAGAGATTATGAACTTTCTGCAAAAGCAATTTTATCATAAGTGCTTGTATATGTACACATATGCAGCTACTCCCCAATCTGTAAACTATTCTACTCTCAAAAATTTTTTATAAGTTTCTTCTAAAACTTGAACTGCATACACGTGTGTGTGTGTGTGTGTGTGTGTGTGTGTGTACAGCCAGAGAGAGAGAGAAAGCCAGAACCAGAGAGAGAATATAGATATTCTTAACCAGCTTCTTAACTACACTTCTACTGCTCAAAGTATGACCCACGGACCAGCAGCACCAGCTCACCTAGCAGTAATAAGTAAAGAACCTCAAGCGCCACCCAGACCTATTGCATGAGAATTTGCATTCGAACAAGATTGCCCAGATAATCCAATGCACACTGTGGTCTAAGAAGCACTGGCCTATACCTCTCAACCCCACAGCCTTTCAAACTACTTTAGCTCAGTTTATCCAAAACCGAATGTCATCTACAACGGCTGCAAAGCCACCCCTCAACTATACAAACAGCCTCTTTCTCCTCCTGTTTTCCCTGTGGTGCTGAGTGCACTCAGGGCACTAGGTTCCATCTAGTCACCTAAGCAGAGACCTGGAAGCTGTCAGATAATTTTCACTGTGCTCCCTAAAGACACAAACCATGACTATGTTGCTCTCTATTATGTCCCAGTACCTAGTCACTAGTTGGAACGTAATGAATATCTGTTGAATGAATAAAAGTGGTAACCATGCAGGCAGGGCCCTGCATACTTCCTCTGTATCCACACCGCCAGAGTCTCCTCATTAGTCCCTAGGGCTTTGATTTCATCTCCTACTGGTACATATTACTACCAGATGGATACAACTAAAACACAAATAAGATGCTCCACTCCCACCCACATCCTCCATCACTCTCTTTTTTTTTCTTTTTGCAGATTTAAGGAGTACAAGGGCAAATAGTTACATACATACATTGCAGCATGGTGAAGTCTGGACTTCCGGTGTACTCACTGCCCCAGTAGTGATCATCAAACCCAGTAAGTGATTTTCCTCCATCACTCTTTAAAACTCTTCAGGGCGCGGTGGCTCAAGCCTGTAATCCCAGCACTTTGGGAGGCCGAGACGGGCGGATCACGAGGTCAGGAGATCGAGACCATCCTGGCTAACAAGGTGAAACCCCGTCTCTACTAAAAAATACAAAAAACTAGCCGGGCGTGGTGGCGGGCGCCTGTAGTCCCAGCTACTCGGGAGGCTGAGGCAGGAGAATGGCATGAACCCGGGAGGCGGAGCTTGCAGTGAGCTGAGATCGGGCCACTGCACTCCAGCCTGGGCGACAAAGCGAGACTCCGTCTCAAAAAAAAAAAAAAAAAAAAAAAAAAAAAAAAAAAAAAAAAAAACAACTCTTCAGGGTCTCACACAGCCTAAAAATCAAACTGCAGCACCTTAGAATGGCCACTGCCTACTCCTCTAGCGTCTCACTCACTATCTCACCCCTATATGTCATATATGTCTCAACATAGCTCCACCACATCCCCTGTGTTCCTCCCTTACTGAGTATAAGCTACCCCTTGCTACCATCTGAATTCCTAACCAAGTTGAGATAAATTAAATCCTTATTGTCGGTAAGTATAAAGCAATGCATGTACCATTCACAAAAGCCACATTAGACCTTAAAAATGCTGCAATTAATCATGAAAATTAAAAATATACACAAATATGCTCCTACAAACAGCTATTAATTACAAAAATCAAACACCAGTATAAAAACCATCTCCTAATTTTATTGTGGGGGGTTATGTGGGGACTGTCTAGAAATTATTATGATACAAATCCAAATAAATTAGGTCTGAAATACCTTCTTAATGTCTAGCATGTTCCTAAGCATGCAAATTTTTCATCTTTCATCCAGAGATATTCCTAAGTTTTCCAAAATATACAGAAATGCCTACAAAATTTTAATAGCTCAATTGCTGTACATGAATTCCTTTTTTCTTTTTTTCCAGGCAAATACATTAGAGGGATAGGTTTCATGCTGGCTCCAGTTGAGTCTTAAAAAGTAAAAAACACTTTTGATTCCTACTAGAGGGGTCTAAAAACAGCACAAAACAAAGGGCCACCACTCAAGCTGTATAAACTGTGGGTGTCTGAACACATAGCTCCAAAGCTGAAATATCTTAACATTTACACATTTCAATGCCTTTTTCAGATTCCATGTTCTTTAGAATATACTGCAACCCCAACCCCCCATATGAGACAGCCACATCCTCCAATACTTAATCCTCTTAACATAGCTCAACTGTCACATTTTTTAAAAAAAATTTTATTTTTAATTTTAGTGGGTACATAGTAGTACATATTTTGTTGTCTAGGCTGCTCAGAGATTATATATATTATATATTTTGTATATATATATACACACACACACACACACACACTACATATTTTGATACAAGCATGCGATACATAATAATCACATGATAAAGAATGGGGTATCCATCCCCCTAAGTATCTATCCTTTGTGTTACAAACAATCCAGTTATACTCTTTTAGTTATTTTAAACTAAATTATTGACTATAGTCTCCCCATTTTACTATCAAATACTAGGTCTTATTCATTCTTCCTATCTTTTTTGTACCCATTTACCATCGCTCCTGCAAACTACCATTCCCAGGCTCTGGTCATCATTATTCTATTCTCTACCTCCATGAATTCAACTGTTTTGATTTTTAGACCCCACAAATAAGTGAGAATATGTGATGTTTATCTTTCTGTGCCTGGCTTATTTCACTCAACATAATGATCTCCAATTCTATCCATGTTGTTGCAAATGACAGGATATTATTCTTTTTTATGGCTGAATAGTACTCCACTACATATATGTACCACAGTTTCTTTATCCATTCACGTGTTCATGGACACTTAGGTTGCTTCCAAATCTTGGCTATTGTGAACAGGACTGTAACAAACATGGTTGTGCAAATATCTCCTTCAATATAATGGTTTCCTTTCCTCTGGGTATATAGCCAGCAGTGGGATTGCTGGAGCATATGGTAGCTCTATTTTCAGTTCTTTACAGAACCTCCAAACTGTTCTCCTTAGTGGTTGTACTAACTGGCATAATTTAATAAAGCTTTTCTTGACTTATTCCCAAAGCAAACAACCTGCTCCTTCTTTTATGTCCTCATCATACTTTATAAAGACTACTATTACAGCTACTATTAACAATTTACTAACTGTCTCCCACCAAACTCTAAGTCCTTGGGTGCAGGGTCCATGCCCTCCTCTTTTTATCCCAAATATTTATCATGGTACTCCATACTGAATTAACAACTCTTCAATGTAAGTAAAACAGCATGAAGAGCCACACAGGCATAGTCCTGTTGAGGAGGTAGAACTTGCTAACCCCACACAAAATGGGATCTGGGCTTGGAACACAGGTCAAAACTGGCAACTGAGGCACACCCTAACAAAACAGTGAAATGCTCATGAAGAAATGAGGTGAAAGTTTGGATGGCAGAAAAGAAAAGAAAAGGAAGAAAAGAAAAATGGTAGGAAAGACCATTCTATGAGAGGCCATAGGTAGGGTAAGTGCTGAAAACTGATACACATCACATACATCACACATACATTCCCCACATTATTTTCCTATTACTTAATAAGTTTGTCCACATATAATGTGTCATCAGTGATGCTATCATAAATTTCTTAACAATATAATGGTCAGCATAACAAAAATATTAAAAAAGAAACTTTGATGAGTTGACTACTATGAAGTTGATATTACATAATGAATTTAACATATATAATCTGACATTAAAAACATGCCTAACGATGGTCCCCAAAACAGATAGAAAATATAAAGAAAGTATTTGTACTACCAAATATTTTAGATGTGTCCAATCTCAGCACAAATTAAATTGAAAGCTCACTACATGGTCATCAAATGTAGCAGAGTAGAGTAATGTTATTCAGACTGAACTGCTTTGTTTCAGAGCCTAAGAAAAAGTGGGGGTGGGCGGGTTAGGGGAGGGATAGCATTAGGAGAAATACCTAATGCAGATGACGGGGTTGATGGATACAGCAAACCACTATGGCACGCGTATACCTATTTAACAAACAAGCACATTCTGCACATGTACCCCAGAACTTAAAGTATGATAAAAAATAAAAAAAAACAAATTAAAAAACAAGAACAACAATAACAACAAAACAATTAACTTAGGCCAAGCGCAGTGGCTCATGCCTGTAATCCCAGCACTTTGGGAGGCTGAGGTGGGCGGATCACCTGAGGTCAGGAGTTCGACACCAGCCTGGCCAACACGGTGAAACCCTGTCTCTACTAAAAATACAAAAAAAATTAGCTGGGCGTGGTGGCGGGCACCTGTAACCCCAGCTACTGGGGAGGCTGAGGCAGGAGAATCGCTCGAACCCAAGAGGCAGAGGTTGCAGTGAGCTGAGAATGCACCATTGCCTACCTGCGCAACAAGAGTGAAACTCTGTCAAAAAAAAAGGAAAGAAGGAAGGAAGGAAGGAAGGAAGGAAAGAAGGAGGGAGGGAGGGAGGGAGGGAGGGAGGGAAGGAAGGAAGGAAGGAAGGAAGGAAGGAAGGAAGGAAGGAAGGAAGGAAGGAAGGAAGGAACGATTCACTTAGATTTTCTGCTTCTGACTACCACATGTTCTCACTTATAAGTGGGAATTAAATGATGAGAACACACTGACACATAGACACATACTGTGGCCTATTAGAGGGTGGAGAAGGAGAGAGAGGATCAGGAAAAATAACTAATGGCTACTAGGCTTAATACCTGAATGATGAAATAATCTGTACAACAACTCCATGACACAAGTTTACTTATGTAACAAACCTGCACATGTACCCCTGAACTTAAAGTAGAAGTTTTTAAAAAGAATAAACTTAGAAATTTTGGTAGCAACTCAACATTTTCTTGTCTATTAGATCTAGTAATAAAAATTGGGGGCAGGTGTTTTATGTGTCTTTTTACACAATTTTATAAATTAATTTAGCTGTATTTTATGAAAGAATCAATCTGCAATGGATTGGAAGAAAAAAGAGAGCAAGAGGTGGAGGAGGGGGAAGAAGGGAGGAAGAGGAAGATTGATTCATCACCATAGAGAGTTTGAGAAGTTCTGCGCTACTAGATGTAACCCCATCAGAAAGCCCGTACAGTAGGCAGCTAATGCTGGCCTCGCTAGATGTTGAAATGGGCTGAGAATTCTTGGTAAAAGATCAGGGGCAACTTGTATTTTGCTGTCTAGTCTGCCCACAGATATGGAGCATTTGGGGGCAAGGCCTTAGCGATGCAACTTCTTTTATTTATTAGATGAGTGCATTGACTGATATTTTCTAGAGAGAAATATAAATGCTCCTGCTTTAAGAAAAATAATTTTTTATTTGAACTTGAAGGATTTAAACACATTTTAAGGTCCATTTCAACCCTACTTCTCTGAATCTCTGATTCTATTGTTATTGCTGGAAAATGTGCTAAATTCATTCAACTACAATTTTCAAAATAGTATATTGGATACTGGAATCAGGGAAGGTTTTGAGTTAAACTTAAAATCTGCACTATATACAGCACGAGATAAGATTAGAGTCCTCAAATCCAAGAAATAACAGAAGAAAGCACTACCTGGGAAAGAGAAATCATTCCTCTACCTGGTAAGGAGGGCAGCAGAAGGAAAACGGAGGGGAGGGAAGGGAAGAAAGCAAGCAATGTGATTTGCCTAATAAATCAGGCACCCAATTGATGAATGTGAACTGCTAGCAATAAATTAGGCAGTGGGAATGCTGAAGTTTTATTTGAACAAAACATAGTCCTTAAAGATGGGAAATTAACAAACTATCGGGATGCAATTCTGAGTAAGTGAGAGAATGGAATACAGTACTTCAGCTTCTTAAGACAGAGTGACCTCATCATAGTTTTAAATAGACCATCCATTATAACCATAAATTATCATCCCATGAAACTTTGATAGACTAGATGCTGACCTGGAAATTAACAATCAAGCATATTGCAGAAAAAAATTTTAAGTGAACCTTTTCGTTTATAACCAGCATGGTGTTGATTAGAGAAAAAAGCAAAAAGCATTGCAATTTTAAAAACTGCTATTGTTAAAATAGAAATTAGTTGAATTAGCAATGAGAAGCACAATACTTCATCTGTCTTAAAAATCACTCTACTCTGCCATGAAAATTTGTTGAATACCAGTTCTTATTTTTAAAGCGTTAGTATTTGAATAGAAAAGAAAGTTACAGAATTTTGTTTTGCAGTTTAATAAACTGCTAATCAATTAACTGCTATACTACATAATTCTGTGGCTATAGTCCCAAAGTGAATCCATCACATCATCAAAAGAATATCATTATAATATATATATGTTCATATACATAATATATACACTACTTTCCAGAAGAAATATTCCCAGATGGTTATCACTATTTGTGAAAGTCACAATATTCTTATATAAACAATACCACTTAGTCCATATACTTAATATCATTTAAAATTCTGAAATATCTATCAGTAACAAGATAATTCATTTCCTCTCAAAGCATTCTGATTCCAATTGTTTACTAATATTATTTGTTTCTCTAATGAATTGAAGCCCTTTCCTTTACTTTGAGCATTTTCTTTAATAAATAGCTAAATATTTAAAAAATTTATACACATAAGGGAATAACTTTAAAATGTAGTTAAAAGAATATAGTTGGTAATTTATTACTCCTTAATAATGGCAAGGAAATGTATAACTCCTAAGAGTCGATTATTCTGGAACAAATATAAAATTTCACTTTTTAAAGGTATTAGGCAGTATTTGCATTATTATGAGTACATATTTTCTCTGATAAGCCAAATAGTCTATTATGATATTTCCCTTCTTGTAAAACCTTATATTTTTCTTGGATTTAACAGTTGCCTGTCCTTTTCCCCTTTGTTTAGAATCCAAAATTCTCCAACATTCAAACCACTTTCAGCATGGATTTTCATACGATCAGAGATATCACTTGATCTATATTCCTGAAGCCCTCAGTGCTCATGCTCCAATTTGGGTTTGTTGTTCCCTAGAACTGTCAAACAGCTATTGTTTTGCGATTTTCTTTCACTTTCTTTTTCATTTTCTTTAACTTTCCATTATGCTGCATGTATATCCGATGTCACTTGGATTCTTAATCCTTCATATACAACATATGAATTCTTCTCATCTAGAGGCCTCTGTGATCTGGTCTTCAAGCCTAGGGTTCTGAAATTTTGCGATGGTGTTTCTACCCATGTTTCATTAATTTGGCAATGCACTCAGCATGTGGAAGCATCTTTCCTTCAGTCCTGGTACTTAATTTTATTACTTTGAGAATTCATTTTATTTTATTTGTTCTGTTCTTTTTCTGAAAACAGCGTAAGTTGGATACTATATGTTCTACTTGTTCTATTTTCTAGGATACACCCTTAATGTTCAAATGTTTCTACTCTTTATTTTACTCCTGCTTCCAATTTTCTAGTTCTCACAAGGTCTCTCTTGTTCTTCAATAGTTCTGACAGTAATAGCATCACATTCTTTTATGTGGATGCAACTTTTCTTTTGTTTCTCTAAGTTAACATTCTCTCTTGCTTATTTAAGTCATTTTTTCTGATCCATACCTATAATTTAGTTTCCCCAATTTCCTTTTTAGTGGGTTTTTCCCCTTCTTGTGGCCTCTTTATTTCTTGTCAGAGCACATTCCAAACACTTAGTGATTCTTGTATATATTTCCAAGTGAGAAAATAAACAGCCTAGGAACACTACGCACGAGGGCTGCAGCTTGTCAACCAAAGGGTTTCACTGCAGAGTGAACAGATTTTCAAATGTGACCTGACTCTTCAAATGTCACCATCTCTTCCTCTGGAGCCAGTTTCTCCAGAAAATTAGCTTTCACTAATTTGTGTAGAGATGCGTGAGGGGATAGTTACAGGCCAGTCTGCCGATGCTATTGGAAATAACTGATGGGATATCTCACTGTGTATTGTGAGACTCCACCCTCAGCTGTGCATGGTGTTCCAATGTATGGAACCTCTCTAAGTTCAATGTCTCCATAGAATAAACCTCATTCTGACTACAGTAAGGGCACTGTGGTAGTCAGTGTCTGTTCATGCAGGGAAAGCTATAACATATAGTAACATTTATAAAATTTAGCAAAACTATAACATATACCAAAACTATAATATCCCCTACTTAGACTTTGAACAAACTTCTTTGTTTTAGTCCCATATTTCACACCTGGCTTCCGTACTTCCTCACATTGCCAATTGCTGTCCTCTCCCAGGTTTTGAATCATCACTTTGCTTCCTGTTTGTTGGCACCTCCCCCTGAAAGCACTAGGTATGCAACTTCTGCTCTAGAAACCCCTCCTTCTAATTTATATTATCGATAAATTCATAGCATTTCTAACTGATGTTTATCTCCTCTCCAATCCTCTTTATTCATGTATGTTTCTATCCTTTTTTCCCTTTTATTTTAGTCTTAGTGAGATATTCAGGAGGGTATAAAGATAAACATATTTGCTCATGTTACCATGTTGAACTGGAAACTCAATATTCTTTTTTCTATGTTAGAAAATATGTTACTCCCAATTAAATCAAGTTATCTGAAATCTGTTACAGAAAAGAACCATATTACTCATATTACTCATTCACCCTCATTATTCAAAATAAAAACTTGCTTTTTTTTTTTTTCTTGGTCCATTAGTATCAAACAACAAAAGCCAACCAACCAACAAAAAAACTGTCACATATTTATGAACCATTCAGCTAACTGGAATGCTTCCTATAATTTCCTTGGCCGTGGAGGGAGGAAGAAGAGTCTCAAATAAGCTGCTCTACTCTATGTGTCCACTTTCTAGATACAAGACACTAAACCTATCAATCACCTACAAAATGTAAAGTACCACTCCATCTCCTTGGCATCCATCAGAAATTCTCTGGCTAGTCTTCCCTTGTAAAATGACAATGCCACATAACAAGAGTTGAATTCACTGCAGAAAAGGTATGTTTGACAGGACAAGAGGACATGAGTACGACAAAAAGCATTAAGAGTGAGTGGTTTTCCTTGCCATTTATCATTCCTCTTGCATCCTCCCCTCCTTTGTAAAATATCTCTTCCCAAGTGCTGAAATTGCAGATGAGCTTATCATAGCACAGTAACAGACAAAAGAAATTCCAAAAGGAAAAAAGACAGACTGTATAATAAGAAATACTTGATGTTGGATTTCAATTAAGGTTCAAGCCTACTCCATGTGTTTCACTGTCCACTGGTAGTTTTAACAAAACCAGTGGAGAATTTACCATGATCCACTCAGTTTTCTGATAAAGTCGATAAAAAAGTAACTGTAGGGACCACAGAGGTTCAGTACTGATCCCACAGGTATTTCCCTTCCTTCAGACTAAAAGCTTTCATCAACCAACTTAGAAAACCATAGAAACATAAAACAAAACAGAAAAGCATATCTCATTAAAGCATTGGGTTTTGGATGAAGAATAGAGAAGTTGCGTGAGATTACATTAATCACAAGCATACAGTGAATTCAAAGAGGGGCCTGGCTATCCAACAAACTGAGGCAACCTCAAGCAACATACATTGAAGCATGGGAGGTCTCCAACTAATGCAAGCATAGCTTTCCCCAAATTTCTGGTTGTAAGGATTAATATTAAGTCATTTTTCCGTTCAGAAAAACATTGATTGAGGTGTCTGATAAGTTTATCAAATATTTTAAATGATAAAAGATGCTTAGGCAGGGTTAAATGACTTGGTATGTGCACATTCAAATGCTTAATAGGAAAGAAAATGCTAATAAAGGAATCGCTAAAATCTGAATTTGATTTCTAAACGCAGGACCACATACAAAACACCCCATGAATGTGTTAAAAGTCAGCCAATTATAAGTAACACAAAGGATAAAAATGGGGACCGCCTCTCCCATTACATTTCTAAACCTCCCCTAACATTTATAATACAGGTCTACATACTTAGAAGCACTGTCAAAATTATTGAGTTGCAAATGAGAATGGCTCACAGTGCTAACATAGCTTGCTCCTCAAATGCAGATCAGACAAAGACAACTTAAGCACAAAGTGTATATGCTATAGAAATTAAATGAAAACAAGGTACGACACCTTCTCAGAAAAGCAAAATACACTAAAATGTATGCTGAGCAACGAAACAAACATTTAATCCATGAGTTCTTCATAACATTATACAATTGTGATTTGTTGAGTTTGGAGAAAAGACTCATGAGCTTTTTTAAATCAAGGTAAAATACTTTGGTATAAGGTTAATTTTAAAGAGATATTTGACAATTAAATATTTGTAGGTGCCTAGCATGTAATAAGGGCTAAAGAGATGGTTCTTTCATTTTAACTATTATCTAGTGATTGCTGAAGAAATTATTCAGTTTAACAGCAGCTGTTTTCCAATGATGATAGCAGTTTAGTGTATAAACACTCTCACCATTTTTTCCCTTTATGCCCTACAGCATGTTTTCACATTATACCTAACAGCTTTATTCTAACTGCACGATAATTTGTTCATGTGTTCTCCTGTAACACTTAATTATCAGCTCCTTGAGATTAAGAAAATATTGGACATCTTTGTGCCCCAGACATTTGGCTTGATGTATATGAAAAGCATGAAACGCAAACCATGAATGGATAATGACATATACCCATACTTTAGGAAAACTAGGTATGAATGTTGATTTTAAAAGCCTATCTGGACAATGGACTGCCTTCAAGCTGTCTGCTTGGTAATAGTCTAGGGCATGAATAAAAATAGTTCTCCAAGAGCAAGATTCATCAACTGAAGGTTACAGCTTGGAGCACTTTGTTAAAAGTGATTCTAATAAAGAATTTGGGTACAGTTTAGAAGGCAATATACCATGAATGCAAAAGAGAAGATAAACCTGGTTATAGTTACTATTCTAAGCCTGGCTTTAAAAATCTGATGGTGGCCTCAAGTATATACAGGAGAACACCCCTGTGAAAAAATCCTTGAGACTGCTTTGAACATGAACAAAAGACAGCACACACCTGAATGTTATTTATTTTTTCATATATATGCATATTAGCTAGAGGATCAGAAAACAGGCTCTTTGTCCAAATATCTTGCTCATATATGTCATCAACAAAGTATCTTCAGAACAGTGGTACGCACAGATAAAGGGATGGGGCAGCAACTCCCCACTCACTCTCTCTTAGTAATGACTGACTACATACATGGTTAAAAAAAAATTGAAGGAAACATGTTTGCTCATATCCTAATAATACATAATATTATTTTAAAATAAAAGAATACGCATTTTTAAAACTTCACAACAGCCAATCTTAGGTACACTTTTAGTCTTAGTGAAACAATGTAAAATTCTATAAAGAGTATTAATATTTAGTGGTTGACTTAAATTTCCAAAACTGAAAGATTTACTTGTAAAGTCAAAAAAGTAGTTAATCACTAATTAAATGATTGAATATGTAAAGCCTTATCTATTCATTGGCAGTAATTATAATTTTCAGTAGCTAATAATTTACTGATTTAAAAAGCAAAATAAATAATGAATATAATTGTACTAGAAAGATTAACGAGTATTTTCTAAACTTATTTTCTTCCAAGAATATATTTCATTGTTTCCCTAGAAAACAGAGCTATAATTATGGTTAGGACAATTATCCACAATATGATCATATTCATTTTTATGGCAAAGAAAAAGAAACACAATCTTCAAAAAATTTCATAGTAACAACCTGTTCATAACAACATATCTCTTTAAATAAACAAAAACTTAAGTTAACGTTTTAAAAGGATGTAATGTTTTAAAATTTAGATCTTAAAAAAAAAAAAAACTTGTTTTTCAAAAGGACATAACTAGTTGATAAAAAAGTCCCCTCCCTCCTTCTCATCCATCAAAATAATTAGGAAATTAAAGCTCTTTAACCATCTTTCAAACCAACAACGTGCTGTTTTCAACTTTTAACACGAATACTCTCAAACTCTTCCCTCTCTGTTTCTACTGCTATGACATACAAATCTGGGTTCTCATCAACTTCAGAACTCAGTTACCAAAAACAAACACACAAAACAAAACAAAACAAAAAAACACAACTTATTAGCCTAGTCATGTAATCCTTTGGCTTTGCAATTTACTCCCAGATTAATCTTCTTCTATAAAATGATTTACTGTATAACATTATAACCAGTCTCCTCACTTCTCAGCACACATGCACATACACACACACACACACACCCCCCTACCTCTCCTTATTTCCTATCTAATTCGGCCCTAATTTTTTCCTGAACTCCATTCTCTTTCATTCTCTGCTACAGTCATGCTCATGCAACTTTATTTGGCTTTGATAGTAGCTGAATAAGGCAACCAAGGTCTCCTAAATCCAAGTCCAATTCTCATACCAAAGACAGAACTGATTGCCTAAATTATGTGCTGCCATTTTATAGGAGGTTGGAGGGTAAAAAAACACAAGACTATCATGTGGGGAGTGTACAATATTAACTTTCTTTCCCCAACCTGGTCATCTATTCCTAATCCTTAACCTAACCATGTTTTGTCTTTCATACTCATGAATTGCTCCGAACGTCTTTCACTGTAAGAGGGTGTATTCTGTGCTTAACTGATGTGATCAGTTTGATTTTGGATCTGTTTTCCAGGTCAGTCTCACCTGCAATGGCTTGGTTTGAAAGCATGTGTCAGCTATATATTTGAAGAATTACGCTGTATTATTTCCAGGGATAAAGAAATCATTGAGAAAAAAAATAAGCCAAAAAGAAAAAATATTCTTTTATGTAGTTCTGTCTGCCTACAAAATGTATTTGTTTATCTCTGAAGATACCAGAACAAATGACAAAAGGCATTTTAGAGGTAGGAAAACCAGAACAGAATTCACTTGGTTCATGTAACTGCATCTAACTTCAAACTTAAAATTGGAAAACAACCAAGAACAAACTAAAATTAAGCATGAAGTTCATACCTACAATGTCATCCGAGGCATTCATTAGAAAAAAATAAAATATGTGCCTGACATAGAAAAGGTTGCACAGTACATTGTTTATGAAATAGCCAGTTGGAGAACTGTACACATAGTACAATTCCCTCATTTTTTATAATTTTTAGAAGACAAAATGTTAGGCCAGGCACAATGGCAGACATCTGTAGTCCCAGCTACTTGAGAGGCTGAGGCAGGAGGATTGTCTGAGCCCAGAAATTCTAGGCTATAGTGCACTATGATCATATCTGTGAATAGCCCCTGCACTCCAGCCTGGGCAACATATCAAGATCTTGTCTCTTTGAAAAAAATCTATTACATGTATGCTTATATATGATAAAAAATGTATAGAGGGTATACACAAGAAACTATTTACACTGGTTACACTGGAGTGGATAGGAGACATTTCCAGTTTTCACACTAAAGTGCCTAGACATATTAATTATTCAATAAAAGCATATTTTAAAATGAACACAAATAGGCTAAAGGTTATGCTGCTGGTCATCTTGGGAGCTTCATATTACTGTCACACTTTAAAGTGATCGCAAATATTCCAACTAACAGTTGAAAAACTGATGAAAAATGTTTCCACCTTACTACAAAAGAAAGCATACAATTGTTGCTTAGTTGTTTGCCATTCAAATAATAGATTGGATGTAGTTATCCAAGGAAAAAAAAACATTACCTCATTTCTACAGTTTCAAGCTTCAACGATTTTATTAGTTCTTAGTTGTACGTTTGGTTGGTTTGGGTTGTTTTTATTCTGAGGTTCTGCCAAATAAATGATCCTGGCAGTTATGACGTGTAAAACAAAACAAGACAGCACCTAACAGATAAACAAGTATAGGGACATTTTGAATTATATTTACTTAGATCTAAAAGACAGCCTTCCAAAATACAGAGTTAACATGTGCTTACAATGTTATGTTAAAGTCCTAACTTCATTACCTAGAACACATTGCTTCTCTATTAAATATGAAAATGGTTATGTCTCTAATATCTGCTTTCATTATCACCTAATGCCATTATAGAATAGATTACATTTTTAACAGCATGGCAGAGCTGGCTTCAGTACAGTTTATAGAGCCAAATAGAATATCATTAAAATCAAATTAAACCATCTACTGGTAGGGTAAATGTACTTAGGCACATCAGGTTTTAAAGAAAGCAAAATCACACACCAGCATGAGAAAGAACCGTCGAGTTTCTGCAGTATTCTAAACCAGAGAAGAATTGCAAGGTGCTCAACTAAACCAATTATTCCTCATTTAATTGGCCATGCTATTCACAATGAACACCCCTTCAATAAATGGCTCGCTATAGGCTTACTGACTTGAGAACTTAAAGTTATCAAACTAGAAAAGAAAATTGTCATCTAATGATGGAAGAACACTACAGCCTTTTCAAGGCAATCACAAGGCTATGTAAAATTATGTCAAGTCTTTAAAGAAAAAAAAAAAGAAAGAAAGCAGGATACTGATTAAGCTACAAGCTTGTAAATTAATATTAATAAATAAACCACTGGAATTTAATTAGTTTCAGGCTTTCTTGCTTAAATATTTTAAAACTCAAAATACCAAGCAATAGGTATACATATGCCACTCACAATGTGGAGGAAAGTTGACTTGAAAATAAAGCCCTTTAATGCGCACCACATAAACAGGACATAAGTGTACCCTGTTCTCAGGATCTATTGACACTTTGATACCAACGAATAATGAGAAAATCTGCTGAAAAATGAAAAGCAGTAACACAAATCAATTTCAACAAAAGAGATAATTTAAATCTATCAGAGAAAAAAGTGACTATTTTCCAAAGACCTGGAACAAGAAAAGAAAAAAAGAGAAGCTGTTTGTTTGGTACTGCCAATTTCACATAAGATAGATGTGAAATGACTACATAATTAGGCTGCTTAGGTACTTTCTAAGCCAAAGTAACTTTCTGAATGAGTTGTTTATTACTCACACAACTCTCCATAACTTTTTTTGAATTATTCTATTAAGGTGTGCATTTTCTCTTTAGCTTCTTTCTTTTTTACCTCCCATCAGGAGCTAAAATTGCTTCTGCCTCATTACCCCAAAGACCCATCTTGCCTTTGTACCCTCAATAGTTAACCGACATCCAGGCAAGAAGCTGGAAGAACAAAACATACTTTAATGATTCTTGAACCATGAGTCTGCATCAGATTTGGATTCTGTCACTACTTCCACCACTACCTTTTTACCAATCCATATTATAGTATAGGACAGAAAATTGGTGGTGCATTGGGGTCAAGGAGATATCTTTATTTATATCATTATTTGTTTACAAATAATCTATGTCTCTAGGTTTCAACGGAGTTCCAGGGATCACAAAATTAATCACACATTTAAAGGAAGTTCAACTACAGTAATTACAATAGACTGTGTAGGGCTTGGTTGATTTCAAAAGCAGTGTAAGTCAGCACTATTGTGGGATTACCGGAACCAGGAAATAAATAAGGGGTGGTGTCTTTGCTTGCAATAGTAGAGGCATAATGTCCTGGGTCTGAAAGGGAAGAGTCTCCCTCCCTGACTGAAGATGAGTCCAGGGCCTTCAAAACATTCCTAGGAGGACTGGGAGAAGAAACTGAATGCCAGCTCTATTCAAAGAGCTCAAGGGTCATCACATGAAAGGAAATGTTAGTTTCTTCTGTGTGCTCCCACAGGGAAGTGTAAATGAATGCGTGTTAAGCTACATACATATGTTACATACATACATACATATGTTAAGGTAAACATATCTCATTCCTTGCAAAAGAATTATCTGAAAATCAAAGCCTTTTGGAAATGGAAAAGGTGTCCAAATTTCCTCCACAGGCATAGTGAGAGCCAGCTGGCAGTGCCCTACCCTTTCTGATGCCGGAGGTCTAGACTTTAGGCCCATGGGTAGTGCAATGTCTGGGTTCCACAGGCAGTGATGATGCAATGGCACTGAATCCTTTGAGACCCAACTCTTTATTTTTATATCAGAAAGGATATTCTTAGATAATGTGACCTACCTACTCAATGTTTTTTCATCAGAAAAAAGTCCTCATTACAGTATAAACTGTAAAACGATTTTATAGTTTGTAAAAATTATTTATAATAAAATAGCAGTAGTTCAGAAGGTAAATGCTTAGGTCAGGAAGATAATGAGAAGACAGATATGATGTAATGTGCCATATCAGTTATTCAAATACCAAAACCAGTGTAGCCATCATATTATGATTTGTTACAACAACAGCACACAATGCTCGGTAAAATATGGAATGCAACAAATACAGAATCTTCTCTCCATGGACACAGTAGTCGCATTTTCAAAAAGTTTACGGTATAATAAAACCATGGGAAAATAATTTTTAACATATAGTAGACTTACTTTCCAAATCCGGAAAATTATATACAGGATTTTCATTACGGGGACTGGTTTGAAGGATATTTGAAGGGCTTTGAGGGCTAAATACACCTCTGAGCAATGCAGAAAGCCTAGTTACTTTAATACCCAGTCACTACAAGTTCATGACAATCACTCGACACGGTAATACAGAAATGTGAGGACTGTGTTTCCAAAGTGCCTCCTGAGGGTGATTCTAGTTTTGCTCACTCCATGGAGATGGACCTGGCAGAGGCTGCAACAAAAAAGTCAAAATCCCAGGCTCTCGGGAACTAATGTAGAAGGAAGTAGGAAGAAGGAAGATGAGGCCTGGTGGAGTTTCTTGACTGGAAACAATTAGCTGTATTGTTTTTCATATGGTTTCTCCAGCTGCACCCTCTTTCCTAAGCACTGAAAAATACAGATGAGAAGCAGAGGGAGGTCGTAGTTTCTATTTGGTCACAGAGAGTAACCAAGTAGAAGCCAGATCACCATTTACAAGAAAGACTGAAAGGGAGATTTGGACATGTATGATGCTATGAGACTGTGTGAAATGTGTATTCACATAGTGCTCTGTTACCATAGTAACTAGTCACGTCAGGCTTCCTAGGAATCCTGGGAGGAGCTGTCAACTTTCACAACTAGTTCATTCACAAACAACCCTTCTTACAAAATGCTCTGTGATGGCAGTGACCACATATTTAATCATCCAAAGCAGGTCACTTTTTAAAATACAAGTAGATGCTCTTAACAATTTAGAAGGCACAACAAGTATCAACTAGAACTGTCCCAAGCAAACCGATTTACATTGGAATTTATGTCTAAATAAGGAAGAACCATCAAGAAATAACAACTATTACACCGTGTAACATTACTACGTACATTATATCCCCACATGATTGCCAAACCATTCAGGGCTTTTTTTTCTTCTATATTTATAAAAATAAAAATAACAAAATTATGGCTTCACGAAAATAATGATAGATTCTTATGTTTCTGCATGTTTTCCCCAAGTTAATATGTTTGCTGTATGATCATGTTTATACTAAAGCATATATACTTTAAATTGCCTCTACCAATTATAGTTTAAAATATGCTTAAAATATGTTATGCTATTAAACTAAAAGCATGACTAAGTTAGAAAAATATATATAAAAATACATTGTATGTTATATTACAATATGTTGACAAAATGCTTTTAAAGTAATACGGAATATATAATACTATTAGAATCACTTACCCAAAATGAAAACAAGCATAAATGTGTATATTCATGCTAACCAAAAAAACAGCAACATCATGAATTATCACTATGTTTATAATTCAAGTCTTATAGTGAAATAAATGTTTTTCAAGTCATTTCTTATGAAAATAGATATTTATCTACCAAAATATTCACTTTTGATTTAAAAGGTCATAATTTGTAATATCAAGAACCTTTTAATTCTTTTCAAAAAGTATATTGTTTACATTGTAAACAAGAATTATTTGTGTCCAATATGCCTATAGGCAGCATGGTCTTCTAAAACGAAATAAAGGTCTCTTTGACGGGAGGAAAATATTTGGATCTATTGTATTTTCCAGTTCATTGATCCAGTTTAGTATTTTGTTCCACTACAGTAGTTTCCTCAAAGTACCACCTACTCAATAAGTGCTCATTAAATCAAAAAATGGATGACTGACTGAATGAATGAACCAGCATTCTCTCAAATGGGAATGTTTAAAAGGATAAATTATTCAATTATGATCCTACAGTGATGATCAGTATTCCCACTGAAATAAATTAAATACATGTAAAACATTGCTACAGTTTGCTTTCTTCCTAAATTTTTCTAAGCCATAAAAAATTAAGATTATAAATGCAGTTCTATTATGTGTAACAAAGTTTCAGAAATTAAATTACTCATGGCAGCCAAGTGCAGTGGCTTACGCCTGTAATCGCAGCATTTTGGGAGGCCAAGACGGGCAGATCACTTGAAGTCAGCAGTTCGAGGCCAGCCTGGCCAACATGGCAAAACCCTGTCTCTACTAAAAATATAAAAGTTAGCTGGCTGTGGTGGCGCACACCAGTAATCCTAGCTACTCGGGAGGCTGAGGCAGGAGAATTGCTTGAACCCAGAAGCTGGAGGTTCCAGTGAGCTGAGATCATACCACTGTACTCCAGCCTGGACAACAGAGCAAGGCTCCATCTCTAAATAAATAAATAACACATGATTATAGATCCAATTATTTAAATTTGGTTCAACAATTTCAGCCAGTGGCAGAGAACTTACTATGCACCAGTTACTTCTCAGTCACTAAGGATATGTAATTATAAGTTTTGCCCTCAAGCAGCTTTTTGTCTAACAATAACCATTTTTCAATTGACCTGTTTTATTTTGTAAATTGGCAGATAAATCTGTATATATTTACAGTGTACAATATGTTTGTAAAATGACTAAATCTAGCTAATTAACATACGCTTTAACTCCCAGTCATCATTTTTGTGGTGAGAACACTTTACATTCACTCTCTTGGCATTTTTCAAGAATATCATATATTAATAACATAGTCACCACAGTTTTACAAAAGATCTCAAAAGATCTTTTGTCATAATAATAAATATTATTATGAAAGTTTATCATACTCTCACCTCATTACTCTTAGTAACTGATCAAAGAGCATGTCTGGTATATGATATTTACATAATGACTTTTTAAAACTATCCTCAGTCATATACATAAACTCATACTGAGTTAATATGATGGTGTTAATATAAAGAGCCCATCTAACTTTATTTATGCTCTTTCCATACATAGGTATGAGTGATTTATAATTAGTATTATTATAACAACTATTTTATAAAGTACTTTGAGTATTTTTTAACTTTTCCCCTTGCACGCTAAAAAAGCATTGATTGAACTTCCTATGTGGTTAAGATTACTAAGCAAGGATAGATTTCATCCCACTTCCCATTTGATTCATCATAATATCTGAATCACTTAAAGAGCCAGATAATGATATATTAATATATACATGTGAAACAACAATAAGAGTACATGATTCACTTTTCACAGGCAGGATTTAAGTTGATTAGGCACACATATGGCTATAATTTCACCCATACCAGAAACTGCATTTGTACTACTGCCATATATACAACATCTTGTTAAAATATATATATATCTGTCAAATCTTTCTTTTTCTCCAATTCAGAATGAATAGTTGATTAAATGTAAGAAAAAATCTACAATTGGTTAGCCATAGAAACCAGGATACCTCTTTCACTGGCAATATTTTAAAGGAGAACAGAAATAAAATAAAAATTCAAAAGTCATTTATTCAGCAGATTCTAAGCACCACTGATCTTCTAAGCTTCACTTACTGCTATTCTAAGCACTATTATAAAAACTAGGGTTATAAAGACAGAACATGCTCGCTGCCCTATTGGAACCGAGAGTTTGCTAGGGGACGTGAGTATTTAAAATGAAGAAAACAAATATGCATTGTGTCAAAATGTAATATGAACCACACGCTACAAGATTACAAAGAATAGCTTCTTAAACATATATTTTTGATCTGTAATGTCAAAAAATTGAATAAACTGTCTAGATGAGATTCCTTTTATTCCCATGATTCAATAAATTTAGCTTCCCTTAAATCCTAAATGAATTAAGTTGTTTTGAAATATCAGATAATTTCATATGACTATCTAGGAGATAGGATTTATTTGAAGTGAAATCCTAGATCAATCAGTTATATGAAATATTTAACAACATTTTTTCCTATGGTAAAGTATTAAATCTGTTTACTTTTGCTCTTAAGACTTAGTGATTATATTTTGTTGTCCCCTCTGAAATCTTATTTTAGGAAAATAGATCATCAGATTCATCAAATCAGTTAAATAAAAGGTCTTTCTAAATGTATTCAAGATCCAGCTAAACAATGAATCAAACAAGTTGACTCTATTTATATGTTGGCTAATAGATAGAATTTTCTCACACATAATCATCAGAAATCACTAAGAAAATATATCCAGTTCACCAAAATAGCAAAACCTTTGGATATAGTGTTTACTTTCATCGTTAGCTTTAATCACATGCTTATTTCATTACCATTCATCTTTACATTTCAATCTTTTACCATAAAATAATAACTCTTTTGTTTGATATTCTGCTTCCACTTTGCACTTTTAAACAGAAAAAGATGTCAATAGCATACATTGGAATGTGACTGTTCAGTACTCACTGCATAATTACTTTATGTGTCATACACAGCATGTTATAAACTGTGCATTAATATTCTAAACATAGTTTGTACTGAATATACTAACTCTCCATTCATTTATATGGGAAACAAGCACATTTTAAAACTACCTTAAACTTTTGGCAATCTGCACTTTCTGCTCTTTGGTTTTAATATTTTATTTTCTAATATAGTTCAGTGCATATGGGAGGCAAAAAGTTGATTGCTTGATAAGCACATTTAGAAAAATATGAGAAAAATAAAAGCAAATCTGGAAAGCAGATTGCTTGACAAAGTCATTTAGGAAATATGAGGAAACTAAAATCAAATCTGGATCGCTTTTCTATACAAAATGCAATCTGAAAAGTTGGAAGAATAAAGTTGTTAAGCCATTCATAATACATCTGTGGGCCCTAATGCAAGACAACATATCCACAAGAAAGGAAACTAAATATGTAACAAAGAAAAACCACTTAGGATGGAACAATATTCAAAAAATAAGAGACTTAATGCTTCCTACCTTCAGTAGTATCAGTAGTATTTCTGTGGCTGTTTCAAGGATAGAGTTGGCGTCCATTTGGATATCAGAAAGAGAGGGCTCTCAGCTCCTTCTATCATCTTATGTAAATCTCTTCACTGTTCTGAGAAAAATAGCACCTGCCTCACAACAATCACCAGTCCTGTTCTCCCATTTACTGCTTGTGGTCCCAGTATGACAGCAAATGGAGATACCCATCGGGTGCTGAGCAAGGGGCCTTCCGTGTCTTTGCTCCTCAAAGCAGGCTGCTCATCACAATGACTAGGGAAGTTTTACAAAACAAAACAAAAGCACAAAAAACAAAAAACGAATGCCTGGGTTCAAGCCCAGAGATACACATATAATTGACCTGAGGTGAGGCCAGATAGAGAGGACTCTTGTTTTCTATTTGTTGGTTGCGTCTTTTCAATGACCCCAGGTGTGTCTGATGGGCAGGCCGTGTTAAAAGCTCCTGTTGGAACTCAAATGTAAATTATCTGAATCCTGATACCATCACCTGCTCCAACTGCATGACTTCAAACAGAAAGTAGAGAATGATCCTGTTGTGGATCTCAAGAATCTGAAGTTCAGGAATGAAGGCTGGAGGATAGAATAAAGAGGTAGGGCAGGAGGTTCTCTGCCAGCACAAAGGTAAGATGCCAAAACAGAGAAAGCCAAGCATACTTGTATAGACAATGACTCCCTCTTTAGCCAAATTTTAATCAGAACCCCCCACCCATTTTCAATATAGCATCAAGCTCCTCATCCCCCAACCCTTAATATCTAATTGAGATCCTCTTAGTAATTCTCTATCCAGTGTCTCTCATTCTGCCTAGTAGCTGTAAATCCTCACCTGTCTCTGTTGTATTTGGAATTGAACTCAGATCCATAGTGAAGTCCCTCTCCTGTACTACAGTAGCATATATGAAATCTTTGTGTCATTAACATGTGTCAGAATAATTTCTCAATAATAGTTCCTATGTTCTCCAAAACACGATCAAAACTATGGAGAACTCAAATCCAGATAGAAGTCTACATATGGAGCCAGAGACTCTTTGAATCAAAGTGGGGAAAACCAAGAGAACGTTAAGACAGAGGCAAATGTGGAACATTCTAGAGATTTTCTAGAAGGACTGTAAGCAGGGCCTTTGGAAAGCCAGGAGAGTGCCTAAAGACAAGGCTAGCAACTGCCATCTACCAGCAGACTAGCCAGCAGCAATTCTTTGAAAACCTTGCGCTGCCTGCACTGACTATGCCTCACAGCCTTGGTAGCATGGAGATGTAAGCCCTAGGATAGAGTTTCACTGACGGCAGTGTTTCTTCTCTCCTGAAAAAATCCCAACACCTCCCCTTGCACTACACATTTTAGAATTTCTTTCAATGATATTAAATAGTCTCTATGGCCCAGCACAGTAGCTCACGCCTGTAATCCCCGCACTTTGGGAGACCAAGGTGGGCAGATCACAAGGTCAGGAGTTCAAGACCAGCCTGGCCAACATGGTGAAACCCCGTCTGTACTAAAATACAAAAATTAGCCGAGTGTGGTGGTGAGCACCTGTAATCCCAGCTGCTCGAGAGGCTGAGGCAGGAGAATCGCTTGAACCCAGGAGGCGGAGGTTGCAGTGAGCCGAGATTGTGCCACTGCACTCCAGCCTGGGCAATAGAGTGAGACTCCATCTCAAAAAAAAATAAAAATTAAAAAAATAGTCTCTACATGGTCCAAACTTTCTCTATAAGCAAAATCCATCTTTTGCCTTTATTGAAACTCTATGGACACTGCCTTGCTGCCTACTTAAATGTTCTTTTCTCACCCTAGTTGAACCCTAGGATAAGAAAATGAGGCTGGAAATTTTCCCACTTTGTATTGTGAATCCATTATTATATTATCTAAGTATTTAAAAAATTACCTATAATTCATCCATTTGATTTAAGAACCCTCTGCTCCTACTTGTTGCATCATCTACTAACCTCATGGTTCCTCTGATTCATTAAAAACTTGACCCCACTCTTCTTCAACCCAAGCCTTCTGTCCCTTGGGGTTTATGCTGAACGCTTTGGCATGGGTTAGGTTATTCACATTTGATAATCTCAAAAACCTGTGAGAATTTATTTTTAAAGCTATTACCACTAATAATAACAATAGTAACAATTTAACTAGCAGTCATTTTGTCAGCTACTGTCCTAAAGATTTCATGTGTATTAACTTACTGAATTTTCCCAACAATCACATGAGATAGGTATTGTTAAGGAAACCAAAGTCTGAGTAAACTGAGTAAGTGACCTGAATTCGTAAGGTAGCAAATGGTGTGACCAGAATTGGAACTGCTGAAAAGGTAAACTGAGGGATAGTAAAATTTTAAAGTTTATGTGCACAAACGATTCACGAATCAGGTAGCTCCAAACCAAAAGTGGTTCTGGGGCTCCATTGAAGTAGTGTAAGAAACAGGCTTTTATAGAGAGAATGTGGAAGTCATACAAAGAACATATTTGACAGTCTACGGTTATACAGTTGTCTTCTTTGGTCTATCCCACTGGAGAGTCCCTAATTATATAAGTTCGTTGGCTGTTTGTGATTGGTTTAGTTTACGTTCTGTTTTTCTTTTATATAGGCATTTATAAGAATTAGCTCAAGTTAAGTTTTGCTTATGTTTGCAAATCTAGCGAGGTGACTTCTACTTAGGAGGCCCAGCTGGTTTTCTCTGCTCAGGGATTTTTCTTTAACTGAATCTAAATTTATGTGATGGCAAAGCCTAAGTTTTTTCCAATACAGCACTCTGCGTTCTCCCCACCAAATGCTATGCCTTGACTCCACTAGGAGAGATAGGATTGAGGCTCACACAAACACATTTCTTTTTTAAACTTCTGCTACAGGTGTTCCACCTACACTGAAAAGTGGATTCTAATGGCAGACAAGTTTGACTTCAGAAATTCCATTCAATCACGTATGTTCCCTGGTTTGCTAAAGACCTCTCTGATCCTGTGAAGGAAATCACGACTCCCCTCTGACATTTAGCCCTATAAATATCAAGTTGTTATTTTATAAACTTATATTATACCCAAACAATGCCAATGACATTGCTGCATACTGGTCACTGAATACAAAGTGTTATTCTTAAAACATACTCCAGGTTAAAACATGTATTCCAATACATGTGGAAATTCACTGGAGAAGGATGATAGGACCAAAGGGTAACCAGAATGCGTGGATGGTATTCCAGAAATAGATGGACCATATGCTATTTCATCATTTACCAGAACAAATTAAAGACTTTTACCATCAAAAAGACAGAGGGCAATTAATAAGCATTGTCTCAGGCAGGAAACACACCAGATCCCACACGTTTTAAGATGTAATGTTTAAAATAGTAACATCTCACTAGCCAGAAAAGAAAGTATCCCCACAGCATTCCCACATCCCACCCCTGTTCATAAACAGAGGCCCTCATAAAGCTCTGATTAACAGTTTTTGTATTAAAACAGAGAAAAATATACACAGTGACCCAATTGTGATCTTTTCAGAAGTTTGAATAAATTATATTTTATTCTTGTATAACTAAACCAAGTTCTTAAGAAGAAGTTTTGTAGGGGTATTAAAATTGAAAATATAATTATGTTCCTTACACTAATAAGTTCTCGTCATTGTGCCAAATAAACAATCCTTTGGGGCTATTCACATGATGCTCCAAGAAGGTCCACCATTTGTAGACATCAAGGGAACCCAGTTGGTGTTGGATCCCAGCTGGACAAAGAAGAGTGTCCACTAGCCAAGGCATTGCTTGGGATGTTTCTCTCCCAAAGGCTCCATTTGTAGGCTGGAGAAGTAGGAATCGTTATGATGTTCTCCCAGTTACCCCCAAGCTATAAAGAAGCACATGCCTCCTAGAGATGACAGAAACAGGTTAAATGAGCCAGTGTTCAAATATCTGCCAATATCAAATGGGCACTGGAGTATTCAAGACTATAGAAGGAGCAACACTCTCCTTTCTGTACTTCTTGTCCTTCCTCATGGCTCATCAACACAGACTGCATAAAATTAACATCAAGAACTGCAGGAAGCTCAGCATAGCTAATGCAAGAAGACAGTAACTCTGGCACTTATGAAGAGTAATTATCATGGTGGCCCCATTCTCTGAAATAGTCTCTCTTCTTGCTTCTCCTAGTCAAACCCATATATTGGTCCTGAATATTGTTTCTCTTTGAAAACTTCTCAAGTTCTCTTTAGGAAGGACCAGTAGCACATATCCAAGCATCACCATTTTAGGACATGAGCTGTCAATCTGTGATTATTTGCTTGCAGGAAGCACCAGATTTCAGACTCCAGGTACTTTGAGGTTGAGGATCCTGAGTTTTGCATTCCCAGTATTAAAGACAGTAACAATTGGTTATTAGGTTCTCAAACATGTTTGTTGAGTCAATGAATGCGTAAACGAGTTAAGGTAATGTCTGCCAATGGAACAGGATTGGATTTGAAATGGGCACAAGAATTTAAGCAAGCAAAGGTTTTCTTTTTCTTTTCTTTTTTTTTTTTTTTTTTTTTTTGAGATGAGTTTCTCTCTTGTTGCCAAGGCTGGAGTACAATGGTACGATCTTGGCTCAGGGCAACCTCTGCCTCCCAGGTTCAAACGATTCTCTTGCCTCAGTCTCCCAATTAGCTGGGATTACAGGCATGCACCACCACGCCTGGCTAATTTTGTATTTTTAGTAGAGATGGAGTTTCTTCGCGTTGGTCAGACTGGTCTCGAACTCCTGACCTCATGTGATCCCCCCACCACAACCTTCCAAAGTGCTGAGATTACAGGCATGAGCCACCATGCCCAGCTGGTTTTCTTAAATTCTGTAAAACTTGGAGGAAAGAACTGATGCCTCTATTCTCTCCACTCTTGGCCTCATTCCTATTCTTAAACCTCCATTCACAAAAGGAACTTGCTGAATTTACAAATAATAAAACCAATAAATTTTAATATTTATTTTCAGCAATGTAGTGCAAAGAAACAGAACTCTCAATGCAATGCTAAAATGTAAACACCTGAAAAGCCATGAAGGATTTCACTATACAGCTTTATATTCACCATGTTTTCCTGGATGTGCCCCTCCTACAGACCCATGCATTACTGTGATTTCGCTGGGTATTGTCACTTGTGTTATGTAAATCGTGACCTTGGCGTGTATTTGGAGATAGAATCTCTCTCTGGCCTGCAGGCTCACTGCCTTATATCATTGGGAGTAAAGGTTTTCCCAGGTGCTGCTATGCTGCAGCTTGTTGTAGCTGCTGATGTTAATTAATTTATGCAAATCAGCTAGATACTATCCTTGATTAATGTCTTCCCTGCTTTATTAATTCTGAATACCTTAAGAGGTTGTTGGACATGTATGATGCAATATCTGCTTAGAGAATAACTACTCATGTGATTAATTCAGACCCCAAAGAACAGTACTTGATCTCCTCTAGTTGATACTACTAATTACATATAATTTATAACTTTAAAAAGAGTAATTGCACCGGAAAAAAAAAAACTAAGTTTTACAAATTTTCTACAAGTGGCATTGGCATATAACACTCTTAAAATAGCTGTATGAGTTTGCAATCTAAAAGTAATAGCAGAGAAAATGTAATGAGTGCCTATACTTTGCCAGGCTCTGTACTCACGGCTCCATATGCTTTAACTCTTAATAGAATAATCCAACCAAGCCAGTGTGAGTGGCAATTCTTGAATTCTAACCTTGACCACTGCAAGAGCGCCCAATTCTTAACCATTATTTTAGATAAATCAAAATAACTCAGACATTCAGCAACATTTATTATGGAATTCATGAAAGTCATTTTAGATCACTGTTCCTTCCACATTTTCATGTTTTCTGACTTTATTAGAATTAGTTCTTCCACTAAGTACTTAGCTTCCATAAAGGCTGAATTCATTTATTACATTGCTCTGCACTGCCCACAAACATTCAAAAGAGTAGCTTGTATTAAAAGTGATTGTATTGGTTTAATCTATATGGTTAAAACATTTTCTGTCAATTTATTAAAAGTCAAAATCATTTACTTCCCCTCCTTAGATATTTTTATAAGTGGCAGATAGTCACTTAAAGGTATTTATGAGATAAAAGGGAAGTGGTCAGTACTAGACAATCTATGAATTTTATGGAGAGTAGTGGAAACAAGATGTTGAAAGAAACAAATGACCCCATGAGATCATGTATTCAATAAATATTTACTGAGTCCAAGGAACTGTAGTCCAGATGGTTGCATAAAATGCCTGCCACCAGAAGTGCACAATCTAATAGATGCAGTAAGAGAAGTGCAAAAATAACTATTATATGAGACACCATGTGACTAATTCCCCCCCCCCCGCCCAAAAAAAAAAAAAACCTAAGAGAAAAGTGCGACTATGGTACCAATGAAAGGGATTGTGACTGCTTTGATCAGAGAAAGCTTGAGAGATACCTAACCTAGACTCCCAGAGAGACAGAAAATCCATGTCAGGCAGTATGAAGGGGACTGTTTGAAAAAGAGAGAGAAACCCATGGGGCGAGGTGACTCATGCCTGCAATCTCAGCACTTTGGGAGGCTGAGGTGGGCCAACAGATTGAGCCTAGGAGTTCAAGACCAGCCTAGAAAAGATAGGGAGACCCCCATCCCTACCAAAAAAAAAAAAAAAAAAAAAGAAGAAGAAGATATTAGGTGGGCATAGTGGCATGAGCGGGTACTCCCAGTTACTGGGGAGGCTGAGATGGGAGGATTGCTTAAGCCCAGGAAGTCAAAGCTACAGTGAGCTGTGATGGCACCACTGCACTCCAGCCTGGGTGACAGAGTGAGATTCTGTCTGAAAAACATGAAAACCAACAGAAACACAAAGCATAGTGCCTGGCTGCTAGAAGGACAAGGATTTCTCCAGTCCATGAGAAGACGGAAGAGGAAGAAAGCCTGGGAAGGTAAGCAGAAGCAAAATCCGGAAATCTATGACTATTAAACTGAGGGACTGGGCTCTGATTAGAGTTTATAATAAAATATTTATAATAAACTTGGGTGCATGCAAGATCTGAGGAATGGGGCGTGGTTGTCATTGCTGATGTTTGTATCTCAAAAATTCTTTTACTTGAAAATGAGATCATTCTGTACACAAGCTTGTTCTTTCTGTGAGTGTGCACATCCACATGATGGGAAGTGACTGACTTTTGGTCTGGCGCTCCATATGTCAGAATGTGTGACTTCTGGAAAATCACTTTACTTCTTTCTCTTTCCTCCAAATACTTCATGTATAGGAAGGGAAGATTAGTCTAGGCAAACCTAACATTTATTACTCCACATCAAGCCAATTGTGGTGACAGCTGTATTGTAAGACAGAGGGATTGCTTTTGGGAAGACTCAGGCCAAGTATGATCTCTCCATGAAGGCTCTCCCCACACCCTACTTAGGTCCCATCACATTTTCTTCATTTATACAAATTCATGTGAGTCACGACGTCTTTAGTCTCAAGATGTTCCCTATCTAGAGAGAAGACCATACATAATTATAACTTAAGACAGTGGTAAGCAGCAAACGGTGGTACAACCAAATAATAAGGAATTCCTGGAGGAGGTGACATTTTAGCTGAGGTGAAACACGGGAGGGTGGGGAAAATCATTTTGTTTTTTACTTTTCACTTTTTATTTTTTAAAAGACAGGGTCTTGCTCTGTTGCCCAGTGGTGCAATCACTACTCACTGCAGTCTCAAACTCCTGGGCTTACTCAATACTCCTGCCTCAGCCTCCCAAGTAGCTGGGACCACAGGTGCACGCTAACACGCTCAGCTAATTTCATTTTTTATTTTGCATTTTTAAAAATTAAATTAAATTAAATTTTAAATTCTGGGGTACATGTGCAGGATGTGCAGGTTTGTTACACAGGTAAATGTGTGCCAATGTACTGTACTGCACCTATCAACCCATCACCTGGGTATTAAGCTCCACATGCATTAGCTATTTATCCTGATGCTCTCCCTCCCCTGCCCTCCCCCATGGCAGGCCACAGTGTGTGTTGTAGAGATGGAGTCTCACTAAACGTAGAACCAAACATAGTGCCAAGGCTGGTCTTGAACTCCGGGCCTAGAAGAAACATTTTACTTCGGTTCTTTTAGCCGTGAAGAATAGTCTCACTGAATTCACTGAGGGTAAAGTAAGGGATTAATATAAGGATGTATATACAAAGGAACCCAAGAAAAGCCAAATCACTCAGCGTCAAGGAATGCATCTGGCAGCTGACACTGAAGGACAGGGGCTCACTGTCTAACTCCAGCCTACACGTTACTCAGCTTCTCTTCCGTTGTTTCCAACCATCCCTCCTCACTGTCAAGTGGATTTCTGACCCTGCATTTGGCCTATCTTTTGTCTACCTCATGGCTGCTCCTTCATGTTTTACCTCCTCACAACTTTGGATGGCTATGCCTCCTGAAGGGTCCACCTCCACCTCGTACCTGAGGCATTCACTGACTAAGTCACTGTGCCATGAATCATTGTTCTCTCAGAATGAAATATCTCCATGGAGAGTCCCAAAAGAAAAGGAACTTGATTGACCCAGCCCATCTTTTTATGCCTATGTAATGCCTCCTCATGGCTCAGATGCCCCCACATAGTCTAGTTAGTTGTTTCTGGAGATAGAGGAGAAGGATTGGAGACTGTGGGACATGGTGTTGTGCCACCCGCTGCAGTAGGGAAGGTGGGAAGAGCAGTCCCTTGAGAGAGGTATGGATATGGAAGGCTTTTGTCATGTCCAGATTACAGAGTCTCGAGCAGAAAGAGCATCAGGCACAGGAGGCAGGAAAGAAAGAGGCATGGGTGAGTAATTACGAGTTTAATCCAGTCAAGGCACAGCATGTGACAAACAATCCCAGGCACCTATGTAGGACATTATATTAAAAGAAGATAAATTAAGATAGAAAGATTCTTTAGGAGCCTACTGCCATAATCCAACTGAGAGAAAATGAGATGAAAACCTGAACAAAGACAGTGACAGTGTTACTAAAGGGAAGAAGGAGGGTTTCAGAGGAATTCCAGAGGCAGAATATACTAGACTACATCATAAACTACATGTGAGAAATAGAGAAAAGTCAAATAGGACTCTCAGGCTCCTATCTGTGCAAAAGGTAGTGCCATTAACTGAAATAGAAATGGAAAGAGAAGTGCTATAGGCTGAATGTTTCCATCCCCACAAAACTCATATGTTGAAATCCCCCTGTATTAAGACGTAGGAGGACCTTTGGGACATAATCAGGTCATGAGGGTAGACCTCCCATAAATGGAGTGAGTGCCCTTACAAAAAAGTGAGCTTGGGCCTGGAGAGGTGGCTCACACCTGTGATCCCAGCACTTTGGGAGGCTGAGGTGGGAGGATCACTTCAGTTCAGGAGTTCAAGACGAACCTGGCCAACATGGTAAAACTCCATCTCTACCAAAAATACAAAAAAAAAATTAGCCAGACATGGTGGCACATGCCTGTAATCCCAGCTACTCTGGAGGCCGAGACACGAGAATCGCTTGAACCCAGGAGGCACAGGTTGCAGTAAGCCGACATGGCACCACTGCACTCCAACCTGGATGACACAAGAGACTCTGTCTCATTAGGAAAAAAAAAAAAAAGAGAGACAGAGACACACAGAGAGAGAGCTTGCTTTTTCTCTCTCTTTTGGCTTCCTGATCTCAGACTTCCAGCCTCCAGAACTGTGAGAAATCAGCTTGTTGTTTAAGCCGCCTAGTCTATAGGATTTTTTTTCCTTTGTCTTTCCTTCTTTTCTTTTTCTTCTTTTTTCTCTTTATATTATTATTATTATTATTATTATCATTATTATTATTTTGAGACAGGGTCTCCCTGTACCACCCCGGCTTCTGTGGAGTGGCGCGATCACTGTCTGCTGCATCCTTGAACTCCCTTGACTCAGATGATCTTCAGCCTCAGTCTCCTGACTAGCTGGGACTACAGGCACACCACCACAATGCTCAGCTAGTATTTGTATTTTTTTCTTTTTTTTTTTTTTCTTTTGGCAGAGACAGAGTTTCTTCATAATCGCCCTGGCTGGTCTTGAACTCCTGAGGCTCAAGCAATCTGCCCACCTAGGCTTCCCAACATGCTGGGATTACAGGCACACCACCACGCCAGACCTAAATTTTTTTTCTATAGCAACCTGAACTGACTTAACCGAGAGATTTCAAGAAAACAAGTGAAAATGCAATGAATGTGGTAGGGAAAGGGAATGAGTTCAACTCAGGCCAAATTTTAAATGGCTGATGTATATCCAAGTAGAATAATCAGTAGGTAGTTGGATACGTGAGGCTGAAGCATTTAGAAGAGTCTGGGCCAAAAATAAAGACACAGTGACCATTCATAGTTACATTACATAGAACTCTTAGAAGGGTGTGAAAAAGGACAAAACATAGAAACCTGACTGGGGTTTTCAGATCTTTGTTATTATGTACACATTGCTGTGCTATGGATGCACATATGCGTATCTCCCCCACTAGACTCTAAGCAACTTCGGGACAGGCAATGCCTCTTTGTTTTCTTGGTGTACTGAGTGCCAAGCATAGGGTATGATAACAAAACAGGAGAAAGAAATGTATGAACTACCTTACACAGGCACTAAATCAACTACTTCCTGAGGGAAAGGGAGGTTTGATTTTGTCTTTTTTGCAGGGGTAGGGGACGGGGGTGGACAGTGGGGAAAGAAGTTATTAGGAAATGTGGAATCATTATAAAGTAATGACTAAATACTAAATACAGATTCATTATTAAAGAATCCATGTATCAAAGAGATTCATTGTTTCAGCCAAATAACCAAATAATCAGGTTATGTCTTCGGGAAAAAAAATTATTATTATTTTCTTATTGAAGGCCTGGGTAAAGGATAGAAATGTACACATTTGTCAAAACTAAATTGTATATATAATATTTGTGATTTTTACTGTATATAAGATACTCTAGAATAAAAAATATATTTGGAGAAAGCGTATCCAATTAGAAGAAAATAATTCACTATTTCTTGTTTAAATTTCCCAACAAATACCCATTTATTGAGCACACACTTAGATCCCCTATTGTGTGGTGAGAATATATTAAAACATCACTGTGACAAAGTTCTTACTCTCAAGGAACTCACAGTCTAGGGTTAAGCTAGACATGAAAAGGGATCATTACAATGGATGATAATTGAAGTAAGAATAGAGTGCCAAGGGTCAAACACAACTGTATAAAGCGGTTGCAATTAGAGCACCAAGGGTCAAACACAACTGTGTAAAGAGGTTGCAATCTTTTTTGTCTCCTCTGTGCTCCTAGTTCAGATGCGTAGAAGGAAATGAAGCTGAAAATCTCACTTCTTAAACTCATGAATGAATACATCACCAGAACTATGTGTACTAATTACATGTGTAGCTCATTACAAGAGACAGGGGCAAAAACAGAATAAAATGATTTAATGAAATGGGCAAAAATAAAATAAAATGAAATTTTCAAGGTAACAATAGTGTGGTATTTAGGGTGCCTCCTTCAAACACAATCAATGACACTGCATTCCATTATATAAATCACCTGTCCAGGGGGAAGTGGAAGGGGCTAAACTAATATACTTTAAAAAATGAATATTAGAAATTGTCCATTACTCAGATCATCTTACAACACTTTCACAAATCGCAAGTTTAATTTCTACTCGCACTCAACAACCCTAAGTACTAAACAATCTTTAAAAATGTAACAATACTTCAAGTAACATAGCTCTAACTCACAAAAATAGGGATCAGATTAATTTCTGGAAAAAGAAATCTCCTATAGAAGTTAGATTTTTGTTTTCTGAATTTTTGTTGAATGGAACTGCCAAAGGTTTCCCAAACACTATATGAAGTTATTTTTTTAAGTTAGGTAAAGAGGCATAATTATTAATTGGTTTTTTTCCCTAATACCGTGACACTACAGCTACTCATGAAAGGAACTTCTGACCAGCCTGGGCAACATGATGAAACCCTGTCTCTACAAATAGAAAAAAAGTAGCCTGGAATGGTGGTGTGTGCCTGTAGTTCCAGCTACTTGGGAGGTGGAGGTGGGAGGATGGCTTGAGCCCTGGAGGTCGAGGCTGAGCCATGATTGCACCACTGCACTCCAGCCTGAGTGACGGAATGAGAACCTGTCTCAAAAAATAAAAATTAAAAAAAGGCACTTCTACACGGAATATAACTAGACACACTGGCCAAAGATAAGGTTTAAATATGAGTGTCTTTAGCCAGCCATGCTAGTAAATGAGGCAAATAAACTGTTATCAACCCATTTCAAATTGCTTTCTAGAAAATCTTCTGGTGCATAGTTAATCGTACAAATTGACTCCTACTAAAGATTTAAATACTGTATATTTGAATACTAAATGAATATGGGTATAAAAACTATCTTAAGTTTTTTACTATAAGGAAAAGAATGATGGTAATTATACATTTAAAGTAATTGTGTATTTTAATCACTAAGGGTAAATTACAGAAAAGCAGATCTACTTGTATTATAAACACATCAATATACTCTGTGTAAATTTCACTACCCATGTATTCCATAATACGTTTATTCTGCTTGACATATGTATATACAAGCATGTAATAGCTGTCATGTCATGGAAATGCCTTCTTTAAATATTTGTGAGCATATTTACAAGAGTACCATATAATTGTTAACATTTTCTTGTTTGGGTTGTTGTATATATTTTGAGATACTCTTATTATTTTACCTTTTCATTTCTTAAAAAGTCTAGAATTCCTCTCAACTCTCAAAAGAAAGCATCTCTCCCTTAAAGATCTTTCCACTGAAGATGAGTTGCCACTTGCACAGGGCACTGAATCATGAATCTTCCTAAAAGTATTCACATGAGGTAGAAGTTACACATTCACTGGAAAGCCTTGCATTATTTTCTGCATTTTAAGGGCACGTGACATCTCAATTTCCACCCTCTTCACAAAATAAACAAACATACAAACTTTGAAATGCAATAAAGCTATTAGTTAACCACTGGCAAGTTTACTACAAAATGCCTTATCAATGATGAAATTGCTTTTTGATTTATCTATCATTGTGAAATACTGTCAACCATCATTTACAAATTAGAATTCCTAAACCAAACTAATAAAACTAAGATACTTAAACTGAACTAACAAAACTATTAAATGCTATACTGTAACATTAAATATTTACAGCATTTTAACTTTTATATTTTTGTATGTAACACTGAAAATTTTTATCATGGCTTTTGTTCTATTTTGCATACTGAATATACAAATGCTGAACAGGAGAGAAATTAAAAGAAGTGATGTCTTTTGCAAGTTAAAGTCTCTCTGGATGGGAAATACCACTACACACTCTATTAATGTTGTTCCTCCGAAGGTATATGCTGGATATATTTGCTCGGACTCATTTTGACTTGACCAGAAAATGATGAAAAATTAGTTCATTTTTAATATGATTGTTATAGGAATTATATTTCAAAAATTAAATGACAGGTGAACAGACCTGGTAAAATGCAAATAGGATTAAAATACTCAGGCAATGGCTAGTATAATTTGCTGTTACCTAATGACAAAAATTACTGGCTGAAGAAATGAGCTACTTAAACGATAATAAAATAAGTAAATTATTCTAAGGCTCCAAGTAGAAGAAATATATAATGAAGAGGTTGAATTTATACACTGAATGTTGAGAAACCCCAGTTTTAGCCTCTTTGTTTTGTTCAGAAACCCACTGAGTAACAGTGTGTATAATACAACGGGTAAAGCAAGGCAAAACAGCACTGTATAACCACACTTCATATAGAAAATTTAGTTGAAATCAAGAGACAATGGCATTGTTTGAGAAGAGATGATGGCTGCGTCACTTGGTTCATACTACCAGCACTCACGCAAAAATAACAAACTCGTGGGTAAAATTTCTAAGCAGAGGTCTGGCCATCAAGATGTGGATGAGACAGAAATTATCAAACTATTAACTATAAAAGAGTTTATAATCCCTTGGTCTAAATGTCAGTCTGCCTGCTTCAACCTACATCAATGCCATACTATGTCAGCATTCATATCAGCCATCATGTGTCTAATTTTAAGTAGAGATGCCTAATTAATTTTTCTCAACAGACGACGCTTTGATGAGTTTCTTTGCCCAAATGATCAGTTGTAATTAGTAGTTCTGGTTACAAAAAAAATATGCAGAAGGCATTTTAAAAATCACCATTATGAGACATTAACCAGGCTCTAACCATAATATTGAATATACTTTTTCAAATAATGGCTATTTTTATGCATGTCTTTTTATATTTCCTTAAATACATTTTATTCTCCTAAGCAAATTGATTCTTCACAGACAAGTTACAAATCTAGGACCATATCATGTATAGAGATAAAGTTATCATGAGATCAGTATGGTTCTCAGAAGTTTCATTTTTTTCAAAGGTTGGAACAAATGACTCATCAAAGTTATACTAATTTTCACAGCAGTGGGCAGTATATCTTTATGCACAGAAGTCTGGTGTGAAATTCATTTAGTCAGGCTGGGTGATGATAATTCCAGTAATAGGGAGGGGAAGGGGATTCCTCTAATCTATATTGCTTTGAAAAATCAGATACATCAAAGATCATTATTTCTATACAATTTCCTGAGTAACTGCAGAGTGAGTATCATTGAGACTTCAACCAAATTGTTTGATTACAATAAAACTAACCAATTTCCTAGTTTTATTGTCTCCATTTTTTCCCTCATTGCTAAAAAGAAAAATAAGAATGTAAGGGTTGATAGTTGCATAGTGCATATTATCACTGAATTTCTGGACAGATTGTAGATATAGTTCTTAATTGATATGCCCCAGTGTACAATATCATCCCTCTATTCTCTTGTTCATTTGTGTTATTTTTATTTGATTTCAACCCAGCAGTCACTGCCTGCATTTGTCCTTTTCATGACTTAAAAAAAATCACAGGCAAACACTCTTTACTGGGGCAAGCATCTAGATGACTTGACAAATTTGCACCTGAACCTTATCAAGTCAGCAAATGGTTCTGCATGATTACCAAGAGTCTCGTTACATTAATGTCCTTGCTTCATTTAGAGCCCAGACCAAACACTATGAAACAAAAATGAGTAATCCTTTAAACTGACTAAAGAAATTCTACCATATTCAGTTTCTTGCTAAGTGCATGTTCAAGTGATGATACTAACAGAAAATGTCTCTTTACTCTGTGAGTCCATGTGCCACAAAATAGTAATTTTCAAAAGAGGAGCTATTTTTCCATGAAATATCAGCCTTTCATGACCAATATAATTCAGAAAATGTAAAAGAAGCTTCAATATTTATCTTCAGACTGTGCTGTTCACCTTTTGCTCCTGAAAGCAATGAAAGCTGTACACATAAACAAATCCTTTTATATAAATTGGAATTCACATACATCTGAAATCGCTCAAATAAAATAAAATAAAATCTGCCTGACCCTCTTGGTAGGATGTGATCCTCTAAACTGAAAGGCTGAATTTTGCATACAAGTTTTATCAATGTAGGGTAAATTTTCCATATACATATATCTTTGTCTACAAGTGGATATGAAGATATAGATATATTTATGTCAGTAATTTGGGCATATAAATATGTATGTACTACATATAGATTGTTCTGTACTGCATTATTTTTCTTAAAAAGAGATCAACACTTTTCCTAATAGTACTTTTAAAGACCTCTTTTCATTTTTTGATTGTCTTTCAGTGTACCCAAAATAATCAATTTGATGACATCATTCTTATATTTCCATAATATCTATCTCTACTCTCACATTTTGAAAGTTTTTGAGTCTTAGGGCACATACTACTATTTGCATTTTACAAATGGGAGTACTGGAGTGAAGGCAGATTAAATGAGTTGGGAAAGAATATGAGTCAGGCATTCTGACTCCCAGGTTAGGGTCTTCCCCTTGTCTCCTGCTGGTGTGCATTAAAGATGTTGCAGTGTGAGCATTAATAAAGTCATCAATATTACTTCCACTAGGGCTTCAATGTGGTACCGATAAAATCGTTATGGGTCAGTACAACATCCCTATGTGTGGCGATTGTCACTCTAAACCCTGGTCTCTTCTTTCATTTCCATCCTAGACCAAAATGAGGACTTCTCCACATAGTGAAAAGGCCAAATTCAGATTCTCATTTCACTGCTCTCATCGTCGTAACTCTTCAGTTGCTTGTTTAATTACTGTAACTGGCCTGTGGTTGCAGACTGCCCTATACAGGTCTGTATGAAGATTTACATTTACTTATGAATTGGTTTAACCACTTTGAAAAAACACCTGTAACCCCATCACTCACCTTAGTAGGCTAAGTATCTATTGCTGAGCCTCCATGCATGCAGGTTGCCCTACAGAGCATTGAAAGTCATGCATTGGTTATCCAGACATCATCAATTTTTTGAATACATATTAATTAAAATTTGGCAAAGCACAATTGATTCCCTATACAACAACTTTTATTTCCAGATATTTTTATAAAGTAATATGAAGTGATACTACTGACAGCCTTTTTATGTTTTACGAAGTACCTTTTTAAAACATTGGAGAAAAGTTTCATGTTACATACATCTAAATATCTCAAATCCTTTTAATAAAATCTCTCTTAAAAATATTCTTTCATCATCACAGGATCCTTAAATTAGAACCCCTGAATACCAAAACAGAAAGAAAAAAAAGTTTTAAAGACTTTGAGGAGATGTTAATGTTAATTAAATCTCTTTTATCTGGATTGATTAGTGTACTTCATTATTCTCTACTTCTCTGGACAGATGTGTTAAATTACAGTTGATATAAAACACTACTGAGAGCTTATTTGATCACGTTTCTTCAGGATTTAAAACATCCACACTTGAAGTTAAGAGATAATACACAGATTTCTGAGGTGTTTTCCTTGATCAACATTTTTTAGTATGCTCAAGCCCAGATGGTTTTGATTGTTTTATTTTGGATAGTTTCTGCTAATTATTTTTAATTATTTCAATTTTAGAAGTATTACTTTGTAGTTTCAAAGGACTGGAATATGAGAACCTCTGAAACTAAATAGATAGTTTACAGATATATTTTACTAAAAGGGACATTAGTAGATTTTACTTAAAATCAAAACTGATGAAGCTTAAAAACAGTTTAACAAAATGCAATGTAATCAAGAGATTGCTTAAGAGCAAATCACATTGATGATATCCATTTGTTATTATTAAACAGTTTTCCCTACAGGGATATTTGACCAAAATTCAAAGTACAACAACAAAAAAAAAACCTTTAATAAAACCCTTAAAAGTAGATTATTTTTTATTGACAATAAACTTTTAAAGCATTTGCAAATAATCCTTTAATATATCATTTAACTGTGCAAGAATCAAACATATGGATCTCATTTCCCCCTGTAATACATATGGGTTTAAAAGTTAAAGGAAATATCATTAGTAAAATGTGTTGCAGACTCAATTACACCTTCTAATATTTGAAAAATAGTTTGATGTGTTTTATAAATGCAATATGTGCCACATTCCTAATCATTACTCAATTGCACATCTCCTCTCTCATATCTTTTGAATGGGTTGAAGTGATGATAAATTCTTCAAGATGAAACGAAGGCATGCCCAGTAACATATGAACCACACCGGCATTTCCAAGAGTAAAGAAAGATACGGGAGAGTTGCTGGCCAATTCCTGGGTGAGAACAGACACCAGGCAGGGAGGCCTCCTGGGAGAATCAGCCTCACCCCACAACCAGCTTTTCACACTCCTCGGTGGCCAATGTCCCTGCTTCTATGTCATTGGCTCACTTTTGGCCAAAACAGTCTTACAGAATCCTCCATTCTCATTGGTGACTTTTTAAATGATCTAGACATTATTACCAAGCTATAGTTAAATTTCTCAGTAGGCTCTTTTATCTTATACAGGTTGAACATCCCTTATCTGAAATGCTTGGGACCAGAAGTGGGACCCAAGGTTTCAGACATGTTCAGATTTTGTAATATTTACCTACACATAATGAGATATCTTGCTGGGGGTCAGACCCAAGTCTAAACATGAAATTCACTTATGTTTCAAATACGCCTCATACGTATAGACTGAAGGTAATTTTATACACTGTTTTTTAATAATTTGTGCATGAAACAAAGTTTGTGTATATTAAACCATCAGAAAGCAAAGGTGTTAGATACAGCATTTTCCACTTGTGTCATGTGGGAACTCAAAAAGCTTGGAATTTTAGAGCATTTCAGGTATCAAATTTGGGAATTCCGACATTCAACTTGTATCGCTGAACACTAACAGCATCAGGAAAGAAGGAAGGGAGAAAGTGAGGGACAAAAAATTCAGAATGACTTCACTTTCACCACCACTCCCTAAGTGCTCAGAAGGCTGGTAAGTAAAGCTGTCTCCTTGGGCTGTTCCCTCGGGATGTAAGACTTACTGATCTCTGCCACCCCTTCCCTACAAGGAGTCAACAGTCAAACCACTCTAATAAGATGCACAGAATGCCAAACTTTTGTTTTTAATAATGTAAAAATTATTAAAACACAAACTATAGAGGGGTGTTTAAATCACAGACTGATACACCCTTCTTCAATTTGGTAGGAAAGGCATCTTACAAGATGTGTTAGAGTGATTAACAGCATCTGAATACCAGGCCCTCCAACTCCCCATATCCTCTGAGCTTTGTTCTGCCTCAAATTATGTTGGGACTGCTTCTCTGAGTTCCCTAATTCAACTTGATCCTTGTGCCTAGGTTGTTAGGGTAAGGACTGATATGGTTTGGTTGTGTCCGCACCCAAATCTCATCTTGAATTACAGTTCCTATAATCCTCACATGTCGTGGGAGGAAACAGGTGGAGATCATTGAATCATGGGGGCAGCTTTTCCCATCCTATTCTTGTGACAGTGAGTGAGTTCTCACGAGATCTGATGGTTTTACAAGGGGCTTCCCTCTTCACTGGGCACTCATTCTCTCTCCCGCCGCCCTATGAATAGGTGCCTTCTGCCATGATTGTAAGTTTCCTGAGGCCTCCCCAGCCATGTGGAACTGTGAGTCAATTAAACCTCCTTCCTTTATAAATTACCCAGTCCCAGGTATGTCTTTATTAGCATCATGAGAACAGACTAACCCAAGGACTGATTGTAGATTTGGCACAACTTTGAAAATACTTCCCATCGGTGTTCCAGGTTTCTTCTCTTAACAGGTTGACAAATTCTAATACTTTAAATATGCCTATTACCTCCTAAGTTTTTAAATCTGTATTTCTCATGTAAGTTTGATTTTATGTAGTATACATTAATATTGACAACTTCTATATGAGAATATCTATACTTCCACAATTTTTAAATGGCTTCAAAAGCAGCAATTTTGTTCCTATAATTTTCATACTTTTTGACATGACTTAGAAAAACCTATCCTGAGTTTTGCTAACTTTTTAACCTGGGTTTTAAAAAGGTATCATTATTATTACTGTTCTTTGACTACCACCAAACACACACACACACACACACACACACACACACATAGCAGTATATACATACATATACATCCCTGAAAAAATAATTTCTCAATTTTGGGTGGGGAAAAATTATACAAATTGGCTTTTTGAAAACAAGGTAAAATATGTGAAATACTGTATATAAACCAAAGAATGATTTATAGTCTAATTGACAAACTAGGACTACAGTGTGCAAAGACATCATTGCTTGGCTTATGAAATTATTTCCTATTCCAGATATTAGCAATATGGCAAGGGAGTAAAGACTGTCATTTTTCCCAGTTCAAGAATAGTATCTGTCTGCATATTTACTTTTTATCTTTATATAACTGAAAGACAATTCATTAATTAAAAATACACTATCTGAAAAGAAGCTATGGGTAACAGGATTACCACTAATTTGTACTTTCCTCTCTGTATATTTTAAGTTTCAAAATTCTTTACAATAGCATGCATTATTGCAGGGATAAAGACTAACATGCATAACAGAACTCAACAGAACTCACTGGACTTAAACCTCTCCCTGTCCCACTGTGTAATCCAGTCCCAATCCTGGTGGCTTCCATTCATTTCCTTAAAGGGGCCTTAACCGCATTCTGCCTAAGAGCCTCTGCAGCTCTTATTCCCTGTGCCTTGAAGCTTCCCCTTCTATTCCCTCTTTACTTAGTTTACTCCTACTTGAACTTTAAGCTCAGTAAAGACATTACTTTGCCAAGAAGGCCTTTTCTCATTTCCCAGACCATATAACAACCTCTGTTAAAGACTCTACATTATCCTCTACTTCCCTGGGCAGCATGATTGAAATATCTACTAGTACATTATGTTCATTATTATTGTACTTATCTAAGCCATAAACTCCACTAAGCTGTTTTGATCAACATTGTGTCTCCAGCACTTGGCACACAGTAGGCACTCACTAAATATGTGTTGCCATAAATGGAGCGAATGTCTTTGTTATATGTGAAATCAGTTTTGAGATGTATCTCAGTTTTGAGATAGTAAATCAGATTTACTATCTGATTCTTGGACATGTCTGAGGTTAGAAAGTTGCTATACAAATGCTCTATATAAATAGCTTCACAAAAATCTGACAAATATATGAAATACAAGGGCTCATCAAAGAGTGTCTCCAATTACTGACATTTCTGCAAGTGAATAAAGAGAATACCAAATGACTACAGTGTACATACTAAAGAATTTCATTTGTTGAGGCATTTCTGCTCATTAATCCTGATAAAACTATTACATATTCTCTGTAGCTCAGACAAAGCAACTAACTACTGGTATAAATCTTCATAAGCCTCTAAAAGGACTTAAAGGACATAATAAACCCTATTTGTAAGACACACACATGATTTGAGGCTGGCTTAGTTTGGGTGTCCAATTAAAATTATTGCTAACTGCACTGCTGCCATGCCCTAAGGGATTTTCTTCTGGTACTCCAATTCAGTGCCCCTGTTATTTTCTTGCACCATAAAACTACACCCTTTTAAACATAAAATCAGATGCACTTGCTTAAAAAAGCAATAAACTATATGTTTTAATCTGCCATTTGCAAGAAGCCCAACTTCTTTATTACAAATGTATAAACAAAGCAGAGTAAACTAACAACATTCAATACAAGTGTTGCCCTGAAAGAACAGGAGCCTTTATGTACAGTTGTCAATTCTTGATTGTCCATATCTTAGATTATCCACTTTGTGAGTTTTCCAAACGGAATGTGAAATTGTAAGTGGGCTTTCTGTAACCTATTTGCTGAGTTATGTACCCCTCCACCCCATAAGTTGTTTCTGGGATTTACGAATGCCAATTAAATATTAAGTGAAGAGAAATATCAGGATGTGAATCAATGTAATAACAGCACCCATATCTATCCAAATATATGAAAACATATATAAGGTCTCAAATTAAATGTTTTAATGTTTTGTATTACTTGCAGTTTTGGATTATCCACAAAACTAATCTATAGTCTGTTATTATGTGTAACTGAACAGAGACCACACACGTAATTTCTCACATTCACCAAACTATGTACGTGTACCTTTTGGCTTTTGGGTGTTTCATTCTTTGCCAGTAATGAAAATTGACATGACACCATTCCAAGCAAATCCACTGTGTGGGTGAGACCATTTGTCATATGAGTGTAGATCTGTTGGTCATTTCTCACTGGTCTGTAGCAATGCTGATGCTGATGTTCATCTGTTAACTCCCTAATGAATGACTGATAGCAGACCATAGTAGCTCAATCCCAGATTAACTCATCTCTTATTTTCTTGAGAAAACTGAGGCCTTCCTGTGTGATCTTACCTTAACATTTTGTTTTTCTCAACCTCAAAATTTCAACTTCCCCTGTTTTTAGCTCTTTTCTATGAGAAAAAAAGAATCATTCCCTGTTCAAGGCTAACTAAGAGATAAATAAGGTAGGAAAAAATAGGGCGGATGGGAAGGTTGTTCAAGCAGGGACGAGCAGTGCTAAATCCCCTTCCACCATAGCAGGCAATCAATAGGTAATATTAAAAAATTTTAAATCAAAATGTAGCGAAATGAGCATATTGTTTAGAGATTTGAATTAATTACCAAAGAACCATGTAAAAGAGCTTAAAATGATTATCTCCGTGGAAGGGGAAAAAGGGATGATGCCAGTGATTTTTCTGTGTAAAATATTTGATTCTTTAAACTGCGTTTATGCGTAACTTTAAAACTAAAATATTCCTTCATTTTAGTAAAAATTAATCTCTCTATTTGCTCTGTTCTTATATTTAAGGAGAGTAAGTGGAGAAAAAATTGGCAAGAAGCTTTTTTTTTTCCACTATAATTCATTAGATCAGCTAAGTTGGGAGGAAGCAAAATTAGGAAATTTTTCATACAATACATATCTGCTCTCTTCCTAGGTTCAAATCGTTCCGGGAGTAGGGTAGGGGACTCAGAATCTAGGAAGAGAAGATGGGGGGAAGGGGTTAGTGTGAAAAATTTCCCCAAGTTATTCTGATGGATCCCACTTAGATAAGGACCTTACTCCATGCTAAGGACAATTTTGGCAAAACATTCTTAGGTTTGTCTCTTCAGCTCAAGGGAAAGGGATTTTTATTTCCTTCACCTTCTACTTCACAAAGCTTTCAAATTCTGATTGTCCTATGAAAAACAATGTAAAAATATTCACTTCAAAACATTTGGTCCCAATAAATAATGTAAGTTGGATTTTATGTTTGCAGGCTGTAAAAACTTCCTAGTAAACGTTCGATCCAAAAAACAACTTTGCAGTAAATATTACTTAATTCAATTTCACTGAGGGTGGCTTTATTAGTACACATAAAATATGAATTCTAGAGGCTAAGTTGGTCCTTTGCACCTCACCTTTTTACCATTCCATCAGTGTCAAGAAATAAACTCAAAAGCAAATGTAAGAAAATGTTCATCTTTATTGTCTGTGTATTGAATGCAAAAATTTCCTAACTCAGTGGTTTCAGAATAGGTGCATATTGGAGTTGTTTTTTCTATTTGTGTTTTTCTGTTTTGTTTTGTTTGAGATGGAGTCTCACTCCGTTACCCACACTGGAGTGCACTGGCATGATCTTGGCTCACCACAACCTCCGCCTCCCAGATTCCAGCAATTCTCCTGCTTCAGCCTCCCAAGTAGCTGGGATAACAGGTGCCCACCACCATGCTTGGCTAATTTTGTTTGTATCTTTTGTACAGACAGGGTTTCACCAGGTTGGTCAGGCTGGTCTCGAACTCCTAACCTCAGACAATCTACCTGCCTCGGCCTATGAAAATGCTGGGATTATAGGTATGAGCCACTATGCCCAGTCATTCTTTTCATTTAAAAGTGTTCTCTTCACAACGTAACATTGATATTAATTTAACACTGAGCTATAACAGTTAATTATTTGGATTTATTTCTTACATATTTTAATCATTCCCTTTGATTGGACAGGAGCATTTATTCTTCTTTCAATGTTTTAATCTGTCCTCCAGCAAGATGATGGCAATCTATGAATCAGGAAGCTGGCCCTCACTAGACACGGCATGTGCCAGTGTCTTCATCTTGGACTTCCCAGCCTCTAGAACTGTGAGAAATAAATGTCTGCATTTAAAAAACAACAAAAAAGCAACTTTAATCTGTTCTCCAGGTAAGCACCATTCTAGTCCTCCTGCCAAGTAGTAAGTGCTATTGTGGCACATATCATAGAATTTAGAGGTCAAATCCTGATTCAAATCTTGTTCTCAGCATTTGAATGCTGAAGCTGAATGACCTTGGACACATTACTAAACCTCTCTTAACATTTTTAAACACTTTAAAACAGGGGTCCCAACCCTTGGGCCTCAGACCAGTACCAGTCCGTTGCCTGTTAGGAACAGGGCCACATAGCCAGAGGTGAGCAAGTGACGAGCATTACAGCCCAAGTTCTGCCATCGGACACGAGATTCTCATAGGAGCACGAACCCTATTGTGAACTGTGCATGCAAGGGATCTAGGCTGTGGACTCTTATGAGAATCTAATACCTAATGATCTGAGGTGGAACACTTTAATCCTGAAACTATCCGCATCCCTGGCCCTGTCCACAGAAAAATCACCTTCCATGAAACTGGTCCCTGGGTGCCAAAATGGTTGGGGACCACTGCCTTAAAGAATTAGCTCCAGCATATACACATAAGTAAAGCACCCTGTGTAGGGCATTCCCTTTTCTGGCCTGCTTGGTTTCTGGTCATGAACGGTCTATACCTTGTTAGGCATGCACAATGTGAAAACACCATGCTTCAACTGATATTCATTTTATATCTACTATTTTCACAGAAACATAAGTTGTATTCAAAAGTACCATATCCATATATAATGTGAGAATTTTTCCTAAAGTGAGGAAAGCATGAATAACATGTAATGCTATGCATCAACATTCTTTCCTTTGTTTAGTTTGCATCTTTGCAGAACTCTGTGGAGCCCTGCTGACCAGGTGCATTATTTGGCCCTGGATAAAAAACACCTTGGGTAAAAACCTACAGAAAGGAGATTACCATATGTATACCAAGAATGGGATGTCTGCAAAGCTGAGTTTATTTGGGGAATTAATGTAGGTCTATCACTGTTGTTGGCATCAGAAACAGGAAGTGAGAGATTATCTTTATAGTCCCTAGAAAGTAAGCTTTGGTCTAGCCCTCGCACATGTGAGCCTGAGGACTCTGGGAGGAGATAAACATGTGCAGAATTCTCACGTCACACAGGGTGAAAAAATGCCATCAGGTGAAGTACAGAATACCTGCAGATGTTTTTCATCACTGACTTGGCATTACCCTCTAACACAGACCAAGCAGGTATCCTTATACCTCTCAATTCTTTCATCAGGCTAGGCATTTCCCACTATGTTCATACATTTAACCAGTTTGGGTGTGTTTATTATTGTGAAATTTACACAGATCACAATCAAAACCCAAACAATCCATTTAAGATACTATGACAGAACTTTCCAATTACAAACCTCAAAATGAATACTGTAATTAAAGTAAGCAAAGTTTTCAACAACGGTTTTATATTTTCAATCTCTAAAGAAATTACTTTTATTAACACATTCTTTACATTTCTGCCCACACTAGTAAGTAGAGTTATATCATACTGATTTTAAAGCTAAAGAAGAGATGAGCTAGGCACTGCCCTGCCTCACCATGAAATTTATAACCCTATATTTTCTACTGTGGCACTAGTATCTTGATACTTTCCTAATTCTTTAACCTAAAGAATAGTTTTCAAAATATGCACACTAGAATATGAGTATCCCTCAAAAGGCAATCAATGTCATGTAAAAAGACAGTTCTACAATCAATAAATTTAGTAAATATTGGAAATAAGGTTTAATAAGCTATTTTATGGCAGAATCTGAACAAATCTTTTGTATGCAAAGGGCACTGAATCCCTAAGAAGTGATTATTGTATAGCATTTCCAAACCTGTACATATCTTGACACACCATTTCTTACTGTATTCTAGAATATCTGTTACTCCAGAACAATAGTTCTCAAAATGTGGCCCCAGTGCCCAGAGCTTCAACATCACCAAGGAATTGGATCCACATGCTCCTTCAAGCTCCTCCCAAAACCACCTGAATGAGCAGTTCTGACAGTGAGGTCTGGCAATCTGTGTCAGAAGCTTCCAGGTGATTCTGAGGCACACTCAAGTTTGAGAACCAGAGATATTCTAGCAAGACCATTCTCTTCCCAAGAGTAAAAGCCTGGTTTCCATAATTACCTTAGAAAGAAAAGGTTTCCAAATTAAAGTGAGTCCTTAATAATAGGCAGCTTTTAAAAAATATCATATTTCATCTTTTTTAACATAAATCTATGATTTTTAAAAATAAATGTTGCAGATATTTTAGGTATACAACATGATGTTATGGGATACCTATAGATAGTAAAAAGGTTACTACAGTGAAGTAAATTTACATATCCATCATCTCACATAGTTACCCATTTTTTGTTTTTGTGACAAGAGTAACTAAAATCTACTCATTTAGCATGAATCCCACATATAACACAACTTTATTACATGTACTCCTTATGTTGTACATTATATCTCTAGATAAGCTCACTCTACATATCTGCTACTTGGTATCCTAAATACCTACTGCTTTACAAATTATATAAAATGTTTTCCTCTGCTTTATTATTTTACTGTTTATCCTTACCCAGGCAAAATTCATGACACTAATTAAAAAAGAATTAACTGGTTTTATTGTACATGAATAAGAATGAAAACATCGCTTAGCAATTAAATGATCCATATGACATTGAGAGACAAACAAAAACTAATCAATATATGTCATATAAAAATATTTCTTTATGATATATGTAAAGTAGTCAAAATTACAGAAACAGAAAGGAGAAAGGTGGTTGCCAAGGGCTGGATGGAAGAAAAAGGGAGAATACATGTTTAATGGGCATAGAGCTTCAGTTGTGTAAGATGAAAAAGTTCTGGAGGTCGGCTGTACAACAATGTGGATACACCTAATAGTATTGAACTGTACACTTAAAAATGGTTAAGATGGCAAATTTAATGTTATGTATTTGTTACCACAATTAAAAATAAAACAAACTTTCTAAAAAAAATCTCTGTTCAGCTCATACAATGAAACTGAATCACTGTGGCACTTTCTATCTGGAATTAGGTATTTATGTTCTATTTCCCTCTGTAGCACTTGTTGTCTAAAACAAGATACTGAAGCAAATGTTTTGCAAGATAAACTGTAAAGCCAATAACACAAATATAAGGTTTACCAGCAAATTATTACTGTTGAAAACAAATATTATTACAGTATCAATATACTCTTTCCAGGAACTATAGTAATGAGGGGAAAGAGATTTAATTGGCTGGGATACAATATACACTTATTTTCAAAATAAGGAGTATGATTAAAAAGTGAAGGGCACAGCATCAAGGGACTAAACTCTAATTTTATGGTAGGAAAGCAAACATAAAAACCCTTAATTTCAATAAAAGAAAATTTCTCCCATTTATTCAAAAAGCTTCTATTGAGTTCGAGGCACTCAGCTTCTACAAGGACAAAAGAAATATGATTCCTGCCCTTAGGAAATTTATAGTACACTGAAAAGATATTTACAACAATAAAGTTATGTTCAGTTGAACGATTACTCTGTTTAAAAAGTTAAAGTTAATCATTAAATTGAATGTGAAAAAACAGTTTAGCCATAGTCTTTGTCCACAGCATAGCTAAAACTCATTTTTTAGACTCTAGAAATCTCTGAGCATTTCAAATTCAAGCTCAGATGGGGATTTGAGGAATTGGGTTATAATAAAGACACCTTGGTTTAGTCTGATGAGACAAGATTTTTGTGAAGTGAAAGCATTTATTATAAGCCTTTAATGTCTCCAATATAATCTCACATTTCTGTACCAGCATTCATCATTTCTATTTGTATAGTGTCTGGCAATTTATAAAGCACTTTCCTTGACATTATTTCACTTGATCCTTACAACTCTTAACTAGATTGGCAGATATTGTCTTCATCATTTTACAGATGTGATACTGAGACAGAGGGAGATTAAACTGATTGGGTAATGGTGACCAGTCTATTACTTGCAAAACCAGCACTAAAACCAGGACTTTCTTTTCACTTCAGTGGTGTACTTGTAAATTCCTTCACCCACAGTAAAATTATTTGCAAAGCATCATAAGTAATTCAATAATAATAAAAAATGATGTATTTAGGAGTTGGCAGAGGGCTTATAGGAAATGTAATAGGGAGACAATTTTGAGGAAAAATTTCCCTCCCTGGGGTTCTCTGTCTCCCAAAGAAACCATGTAATGACTCCATTTCTGGTTTCTGACTATTTTAGCACCATTGATTATAATCTCTACTGCCTCAAAAACTGTCGAAATGCAGGGTATTATTTGTATAAGGCAGATTAAATGGACAGAAAATAGAAATTCTTTGCAAGTCACCTAAGAGGATAGCAGGAAAAGCAGCAAGCTGGAAAGAAACAAGAACCACACATCTAAGAATCTCCAGGACGGACTGTAGCTGTTATTTACAGAACTCCCCGCCCAGAGAGTGAGTTTTTCACCAGGCCTCGGGCCCCACACATCCCAGGTACTCCCAAGGAAAGGGATAAAAGCCAGCAGCAAGCCACTGCCTGGTGGCTCCACGCACCACCTCCGTCCCTGAGTCCCAAAAGCTGCCTACCACCACCCTATATTTGCTCTTCTTCAAGGCTTCCTTGACACCCAGGCACACCTGTGGCTGGGACTGCATGTCTTCCATCCATTCAAGGGGGTTCTTCTCCTGTTCCTCCATCTCACACACACACACATACACACACACACACACAATCAATCTCTCTCTCTCTCTCTCTCTCTCTCTCTCTCTCTCTCTCTCAGTCTGTGGCCAGGGAGAACCTTCTGGACTTTCTTTCTCATCTGCCCTCCACTTGGGGCTCCATGCCTTTCCTTGACCCTTGCTTGACTAAGGGTAAATGGTTTTACCCTGGTCACTGAACATAAAAAACTTAAAAATTCTCCTGTTATGGGCTAAACTGCATCCCTCCAAAATTCATATGTTGAAGCCCTACCCCCATTATCTGAGAATGTGACTGTATTTAGATAGGACCTTCAAAGAAGAGATTAGGTTAAGATGAGGACATGAGGGTATGTTCTAATTGAACCTGACTGACATCCTTATGAGAAGAAGTTTGGATACACAGACACCAAGGATGCACACACAGGAGAAACCAAGGAGAGAGGCCTCAGATGATACCAAAGTTGCCTATACCTCAATCTCTGAAACTACAAGAAAATTAATTTCTGTCCCCTAAGCCATCTAGCATGTGGAATTTTGTTATGGCAGCTCCAGAAAACTAATATACTAATTGATTCCTGTCCTCCCACTTACATTATGTTTGAGGTCTGTTGAGATCCCTCTTTACTATCTAGTTAAACATAGTATTCTGAAGAATGAGGCTCTCTTCTCATTTCCATGCCTCATAAAATTCCGTAATGTCTAATACAAAAGTATCTTTTTGTACATGTTGCACATGTGCACGTACTAGGATCAATGACAGAAAAAACCATTTCATGTACCCAATTAAGATCTTAAATGAACCATTTTTAGGAAAATAACCATTAGGAACTTTAAAACAGTCTTCCTCCAAAAACATGAAAAGAGTTTCAATGAGTTGCAGCATCTGTTTGCAACATGTCAGAGCTGGCAGACAGGTTAGTCTATAATCAGAAGAGGCTTTCTCAGTTTGGAAGCAGGACCTGTAATATTTCACTATATTTTGCCCAGGTATTTAAATTAGTAGGCTTGAATAGGCACTCACAATTTTTGATATGTAATCTTGTGATTCAGTCTTTCCAGTGTCTAACCCTAAATCCTTTCTAATTCTTTATATAACATTTTTTTCCTTAATCTCTTATATAATCTTAGGTAAGATCCTAATTTGTGATATAACATTACTATGTTAAAGCACTTTGAAAGCACAGGAAACTATATCAAAATTAGAATTTGATGTATTACTAATATACATGTCCATTAACACTTATTCAGAAAATTTCAAAAACAGTGAACATATTTTTTGCACTATATTCATGAAAGCGACATTTCATACAGTAAACCATTCTGATAGTATAAAATCACAGACCACTTCTAAGGGAAAAAATCCTAATAAACTAACTTGAATTATCTGAAGGCAGGTTCTATTTGTAGTAATTTTTCAGATGAAAATAGTTTCCTTTTGGAGCTCTGTATATGACATTCGATTTCACACACCTAACAAAATGCCTAGAATATAGTAACCATGTAATATATATAGTTAAATAAGTGAATGAATATAGCAATACTGTAAATGTTTTAGAATGAAATCTTATGTGGCAAACGATCATGTCCTCTTCTGAAATCCATTCATTACAGCATAAAATTCAATATATTGATAGTAGAAGAATTATTTTTGTATTGATACTAAAAGGACACTTAAGGGGGCAATAAATCATTCATATCACTTCCAGAATGAACCTACCACATTCCCCCAATGACACATTACTCATTGTTTATGTGGCACTGCTCACCAAAATGAATACTTTAGGGACTCCGTAATACAATACCCTAAATGCAGTTCGTGTTCAGTAGATAATGACTGAATGAATTAACGAATACATCTGTAGGTGACTACTTTTTACCACTTGCTTTTAAAGTTTTAAATTTCTTAAGCTGTAGGAAGCCAGCTTAACTCATTTCCCTTAAAAAAAAAAAAGAAAAAGAAAAAAAAAAAAAAGAGGCAATCAGCCAGGTGCAGTGGCTTACGCCTGTAATCCCAGCATTTTGGGAGGCCAAGGTGGGTGGATCACGAGGTCAGGAGTTCAAGACCAGCCTGGCCAACATGGTGAAACCCCATCTCTACTGAAAATACAAAAATTAGCTGGGTGTGGTGGCTGGTGCCTGTAATCCCAGCTACTTAGGATGCTGAGGCAGAGAATTGCATGAACCCAGGAGGCAAAAGTTGCAGTGAGCCGAGATCACACCACCGCACTCCAACCTAGGCAACAGAGTGAGATTCTGTCTCAAAAAAATAAAAATAAAATAAAATAAAAATAAAAATGAGGCAATCAATCAGTTGATCTTAAAGGGAGTATCATGTACAGAAATCCATAATATCAAAATACCTGAAATTTCTATGATAAACAGTAAAGTTTTGATATGTACAGTACTTTTTTAACTTTTAGGCAAATGAGTTCTATCAGCAAAGGATTCTAAGTCTATTCTTATATCTGAAATAATACTAATGGATTATGTGTTCAATGTTTATAATATCTCTCTTAAAGTGCAATTCTGTTTACCTAGATATGATTCAGACTATATTTTTGGAAAAATTACTTGGAAAACATATTCCTAGATGTCAGAGAGAACTAAAAGGTTTTTCCTAGCCCTCAGGAGACAATTTGCCTTTCTAGCATACAGTGTATTCACATTTGGCTTTGAAGGTTGCATTTCAGGTCATTTCGGCTTTTGTTGCGTTTCAGCTTTTGTTGAGAAGGGTAAAAAATGTATTTTCCTTAAACACTGTCTATTTTTCCTTTGTCCTACATTTTTAATGAGAATAAAGCCTACCACCTTACTGCATTTTATGGATAATCAAATAATAGCTTTTTCAAATCCTAATAGAAAGAAGCATAATTCTGTTTCCGCAGCTGGTAAATAAAATGTTTCTGAACTGCTGGTATCTAACATGGAAATAAAGTTAGAAAAGTCAATGGTTAGGCACAGGCATAGAGGGTCTGAATTCTGTGGTCCACTGTCTGTTCAGAGATTCTCAGCTATCACCAGTGATAAAACAGATGAATATTTATAACCTCATTTACTCAATCACTCATGGACATTATATCCAAATCAGAGTAGAACAAATTGTTGGAGCTCCACTCTGATACCTTACAAGAATTATTTAATAATCTTCAAAACCTGGATTTTTGTATTTCAACAATCCATGTTTTGCAAAACTTATAAACACTATGACTTCATTCTAATCATATCATTCAAACATTTTCTAAGTTTTATAGACAGACAATGAATCACCTCATTCTTCAATTTCCTCTCAAATTTCAGTGCTCAAGATTTTTCACATTCATTGGTCTATAAATTATTTCTCAAATTAAGTGACTATCGTTGGAATTTTTAAAAGGTAAGTTAGAATGTAAAATAAATTCATATATCATGGTTAAATCCCTATCCAGTTTTAATTTTGTTTATCTTATTCATTTGGTAAATCTGCCATCTAAAGACAACTTACATATTCCCAAAGTGAAGTCATTAAAATTATCACTGAACTATAATTATCTTATTCAAACTAGTCACATTTCAGAAATAATATGCCCCAAAGTGACCTAGTTTATACAATCCAATTTACCCCATTATTGAATGAAGAATTCATATTAAGTAAAAAACTACAACTTATTTTTTCCCTAATACAAGCAAAAAACATTATCTCTTGATATTCAATAAAAGACTATAATCCCAGCAGCACAGCACAAAACAAACTTGACTTCAGAATCTATAAAACTTAAGATGAAATGTATATAGTTTATTAGTTATGATTACTGCAAGTAACTTAAAGGAGTTAATTAATGGTCTGCCATGGTAGTCAGCAAGTCTTGGTTCTTTATTCTGAAAAGCACTATAATTAAATTTTAACAGTGTATGAAAGGAAAATCAGTTCTTTGTCTACCAAGTATTACTATTTCCCATTATAAAACATCACTTGGAATACTCAAAATGTTGGAATATTTTATTCATATCTCTTTCCAAATTCTATGATATTCCAGGCAAAATTAACTTCTGTATCTAATAAATAGGATTACTGATTTGCTCAAGCTTAAGAAAAAGCTGAGGAAAGTAAATATTTAAACCACTCACTTGATCGTCCTCAAGAATTCTAAGCATGGTTGCATTATTTACTTCTACAGGTCCATTTTCAGTCATATGTTTTACTTTTAGATCTCTGCGTAAGAGTACATCTATACTCTAAAGCTGTATTTGATATATGTCATGCCTCCATTTTATCAACTGTCTTAGATCCAGGATGTAATTTTGATAGTCAAAGATGTCTGAATACTTTTGCCTTAAACCTTAGTTGTTTCAGAATGAAAAGGTTTTCTTCAGTGTTTTCCAGACAATACCTTCACTGTCTTGGGGGAGGGCAGGCAGCATAGGGAGACGAATAGACTTGATCATTAAACCAATGTTTCATAACTTAATTGACTTAAAATTACATAAAGCAGAAGATAAAGGTCAAGAAATAGGAGGTCTACAAGGGAGTAGAACTTTCTTTCCCTAGCCCTAAACTTTCCTGTAGAGACACTTCTGTTAGAATACGCCAGGCCTCTCCTGCTCTGTCAGTCACATCTACCTAAGGAAAGAGGAATGATTATTAGAAGTAGGAACCAGGCTTGCAACACAAACACGCCCTGCCCCTTGAATGAATTTGCTTTCTCTTCTGCTTTTTGCCCAGAGGAAACACAGCAGAGGCTTCTGATTGTCCAGATGTGCCATTAACTACGGGTGCAAGTCTATTAAATTCTGCTGGAAATTGGCAGCAAGCCTTTTCAACCTAAGATCTAAATGCAGGCCTACAATCAGCTTTAATCTCCATTTGTCACTTTAATCTCCATTTATCTGTCTTTTCCATTATGCTTCTCACTTGGTGCTAAACTATGGAAGTCAAGGAGAGGGAGTGTTGTTGTTGACTCTGTAAAGCTCAAAAGTGTACATATCATGCTGAGGGGATTGTCCACTTGGAGCTTTGTTTTCTATTAAGGAAAATAAACACATAAATTGTAAAAGAAGAAAAATGTGAAAATGCTAGGATGGAGATATAAAATATATGGGAGCCTGGTATAAAAGGCAGAAGAGGCTTCTAAATAAGGGATTCTGGAAATGCCTCAGTGAGAACTATAAGTAGAATTCAAAAGGATTTTGGATTTGGAAGCAATTTACAGAGAAGAGGAGAAAACATGTTCCAGGTATACAGAAATAAAACAATGTTTAATTCTTTGTTAAGTGGAGTAAAAAGCACATTGCTTTATAATGCACACTCTCTGAACCCTTGATATTATATAAATATTATCTACATATCTATAAAGATATATATATGTAATTATGCACACGTATATATAGACATAAACTCATATATGTAAACCTCAGAAAAAGTGAGAAATATACCATGTTTAATTGAGAAGCAGCAATATAAAATCTTAGGTGATGTGGGGCTTTTATTTATTTTATTTTATTTTTTTTAAAAAAAGAGAAAAGGTCTCACTTTATCACCCAGGCTGGAGATTAGTGACATAATCATAGCTCACTGCAACCCTGAACTGCTGGCCTCAAGCAATCCTCCCAATTGAGCCTCCCAAGTAGCTGGCACTCCAAGCTCATGCCACCATACCTGGCTGATTTTTTTTTTTTTTTTTTTTTTTTGAGAGTCATAGTCTTACTATGTTGCCCAGGCTATGCTGGAATTCCTGAGCTCAAGCAATCCTCAGCCTCTCAAAGCAGTGGGACTCAAGGCAAGAGCCACCATGCCCAGCTGTGTGGGGCCTTTTAACACTTACTCATATCTCTGGTGTGTTATATACCACACATTTTGGTTTTTTTTTTTTTTTTTTGAGACAGAGTCTTGCTCTGTTGCCCAGGCTGGAGCGCAGTGGCATGATCTAGGCTCACTGCAAGCTCCACCTCCCGGGTTCATGCCATTCTCCTGCCTCAGCCTCCCGAGTAGCTGGGACTACAGGCGTCTGCCACCACGCCCGGCTAATTTTTTATATTTTTTAGTAGAGACGGCGTTTCACCATGTTAGCCAGGATAGTCTCCATCTCCTGACCTCGTGATCCGCCCACCTCGGCCTCCCAAAGTGCTGGGATTACAGGCGTGAGCCCGAGCGCCCGGCCAATAAACCTTCTTTCTAATGGCAGTCCCTTGATCTGTCAGCCTCACCATACCTGAATAATAATAAAACCTACATTTTAGAACGCCTTCATATATGAATGCCCTGGTAGGTCCCTCCTTGGATAGCCTGGGAGAAGAGCCTGCTCCCGGGGCGTTGATGTAGTAGAGGGAGCCCTGGATGAAGGCTAGGTGTCTGAGGATTTGAGTCGCACGCTTAGCTGTTTGGTGCCCCCTCACCAGCCTCACTGTGAGGCAGGGCAGCCAGACAGAGGCTATGAGTCCCTTTGCTACATCAGAAACCAGAGCCACAGTGCCTGGCCTACCACACATATTTCTATACAGTTGACTTCTGTTGATCTTCCAGCAAGTTATTTAACTGAAACAGAAAAAGAAAAAGAAGGTGGGAGAAAGGCAGAGAGAATTACAATATGAAACACAGGACAATAGAATTGCAAAGGCCTTAATCTACTTCTTTATTTATAAGTTACTCTAGGGCTGCAAAATGTCATTGAGACATCATTATGGCAATCAATATTCATTCTATTGATAAATGCAAAATTAGAAATCAATATCCAAATGTTCAGCTGATGGAATGAGAGATAAATGTCAGGTGGATACTCATTTCAAAAATTATAGGCTTTATACGTCTGTCTTAATATATCAAAATTTAATTTTATTGTGTTTTCACTAATAGAACCCTGAAAAGTCAATACAATATTAGATTATTTCCAAACTTGTGACATGCCTCCAAACTTTTCATCGAGTACATAATCACTCTGAAAAGAATATTGCTAGACAAACACATCTTCTCTCTCAGTAAACTATGTCTTTCCAAACCTACCTTTAACCTGATTCTTCTCTGTTTCAATGATAAAACATTAATTTATTTTATATGTTTGGTAAATTTAGTAATTGTTACCTTATTTGTTTCAATGAAGTCTGAGTATGACAATGGTAACTAAATGCTCCCCAGAAAAGACTTTAAAGAGGGAAGAAAAGAGGTTCTGACCTTGGCAAAACTCCAGTCAGGCTTCCTAGAGAACAGAAGGCTTGAGCTAAATTCGAAGAATGCACAGCAGGGAGCTGGCTGAAGGAAAGGGAGGCAGAGAAGAGAGCAGAGAGGTGGGTCTTGGGACACAGGGGCTTGTGGTCAGCAGGTTGGGAGTGGAAGGTTAAGCAATGATGTCTTTCTAGAGGCAGTAGGATACTGCCACGTCTGAACCAGGGGAATGACATTCTGAAAAGACCTCTCTGGCTTCCCTTAGGCAATCTTATCAAGCAACCTCATATCCATGTGCTTCCAAAGACGTCCAATTTAGATGCAGCACACAGTACTAACATAAACATAGTCAAGTGCTTAGATGAGGCATTCCACTACTCTCTTTCCTAAATTCACTGAGAATTGGTCTTTATATAGCAAGAAAGGCTGCATCGACTCTCTTCCACACTTCACTTCCCTGCAGGCAGGAACTATACTTAGAGATTCACTGCGGTATTCTCAGGCCCTGAAAGCCATAGCTCACATTCTGTAGCTTTTCTCACTGACTGGGCACTCAAATATTCATATTTTAATATTCTAAATGGAGGTTATTGAAGACTTGTTTCTATAATCTCTACTTTGTAGATTGTCTATATGAACTGGGCAGAGTTTTCGTTACAGATCAGCACACCTGCAAACATACAGGCAGGACCAGTCCTGACCAAATGGCATTGGAAAGTCTCCCTTCCAAGGACTACATACCAACTGCCTAAGAGTGTCTCAATGTATGTTCAACAACAGATAAATTTATTTTGCAAATAATCCTCTTAATGCTTTTTCCCTATAGAAATGCATATAACCCACTTGAAAATATTTTTTATGATACATAAAATGCTAAAAATGAGCCCTGAGAAAACTATGCAAATATAATAATTTACTTTTAGATCAAAATGGATGCAATCTATATTAAGGGGCTAGTTACTAAGGTTACAATGAATGAGTGAATCAAGTAAAACAGTATTCAGTCTTACGTATGAAAAACATACTCAGCAACATGTATCTCTACAGAGAGACCTATAATGACACATTTTTTCCCCAAGAACTACATGTCTGCCCATCTAAGTATTTTTTTTTCTTTTTCACCTGTCCCTAAATAAATATAAAATCTCTTGTTCCTACAAGTAGATGAAAATTTAGGTATATGATCTAATACCCTGTTAATTTGGCCAGGTCACATTGGCTTTGAATGGAAAGCAGTAGATAATACTTTAACAATATTTGGCATTGTTTCCCCAAACCAAAGACCATATAAAATATCTCAGTCCTACAATTCTGAAATTAGGCATTGAGAAAATTTATAGTGACTAAAAATAATATTGTACATTTGCATAGCTCTTTATAATCATAAAGGGCCTTCATTTATACAATATAATTTAGAAATAAAACATCAAAGGTAAGGGCATAGGAATTGAAGCTTCTAGCAGGCAAAGTGAGAATTTAGCTGTAACTTCATGTGAATTTTCCAATATATAAAAAGGAAAAATGGCATGAATTTCTTTATGAAGAATTAAAGTCTATAGTAAATTAAAAAAAAAAAAAACAAAACAAAACAAACAAACAAAAAAAAACCCTCTCCTGTTGAAAAGGATAAATGAGTGAACCAAGAAATCAAGGTGGAAGCTGCAATGCTTTTAATGGCATTGCCACATACCTTTTTGGAAGAGTCTATATTGGTCCAATCTTAAATTTTCATTTAAAAGAAAATCACATTCCTAAAAATGTTTGTCCTTAAATGAAATAGGTTGTAACAAACTTGAATTCATCAAGATTCTAAGCAGTAAATCTGCTTTATATTTATAAAGATCTAACATGTAAATCTCCACATTGTAATACTACAATATCTGTTAAAGGAAACCAGCACAGCTGGCTTTCCCTATTAGTGAACTATCATTACTACAGCTTAATTTGGGTTTTAAAAGTTATTTTCTTTATAGATCAGTAAGCAATAAACTACAGTGGGTGTTATAGTCTGTTTATAATCTCTTTCATATCCAGAAAGCATGAGTCTCTCAGTTCATTTTTATGCGGGAATTCTAAGTCATCATTTCTTTGTGCCTCTTGAGTAATACATGACAGAGTACAGAATAATAAGTCATATTTTGCTACTTATAGAATGGCAAAAGTATATAATTCTCTATTATTTCTGCCTTTTATAAGTGATATTTACCAGCAGGCCCTTAACTCTGACATTTAATGTTCTTAAATTCTGATCAAGTTATTAACATTAATTATATTTAACTGAATAACAGTCATTCTTCCTTATTCTATTGAGAGAAAAACTTAATACAAAGTGTACATGCATGTTACATAATATGCATGCCCTAATGCCCTCAGCTTCTATATTCAAGTTCAAAGCACTTAAAACATAGGCTGTGCTGCATCGAGGCAATTATTGACCGTATGACTCCTAACAGTATTTATTCCCTTTCCTCCTTTGTATTAATGAACATACTGGGTCTTACGAACTCAACCTCCTTCTACTTTTGAAGTGTATGTTTCTTAAATTTACAGCATCACTTCTGCCAGTTTTCTTGATTCCTATGATCAAATATTTGGTGACCTTTGTCCTGTTAAGCTACCACCATGAATATTAGTAAATCATGCTGTTAGTGTGTCTATAATGTATTATTTGTAAGAGACTGTTTTAGCATAAAAATATTCACAACCAGGAATTATACACAATTTAATTAGAAACTATCATGATATACTTGTGATAGGTAAAAGTAATCTATAACACATTAATAAGGCTTTGGTGAAAAAAGTAAAGCATAACTAACTACTACTTTTTCCCGCTTATTGGAAATCAGACAGTGTAAACAAAAACAAATTAATTTTAATATTTCTGAAGGTTTCTTCATTTTTAGGTAGAGTATTGACTATATACACACATGTATAGTGGTAGGCTGGTAACAATCAGCTTTCCAGGAAGTAACGCCCTGGTTTTTAGTATTTGCCAATTTCTGTGGTATAAACACTCTTACCTTGGTTGATTTCAACCTACAAATATCAGGACAACCCCTTGAAAAATGCCTAAGAATTGGGAGCTGCGGTGGCTCCTGCCAGTTGTCCTGGCGCACAAGCAGGCGAGGCTATGCGTTCCAGGCCAACCTGGGCAAAACTGAAAAAGAGAAAAATGCCTAAAAATTTAACAGTTGGCTCTTGTGGGCCAATAAAAGCTGGTTCTGGCATCCCACTGCATGTATATTTGAAATAGACATATACACATACCACTGTAAGCTGAGTACCCCTTATCTGAAATGCTTGGGACCAGAAGTCTTCCAAATTTCAGACTTTTTCAGGTTTTCAAATATTTGCATATGCTTAATGAGATATCTTGGGGATGGGACACAAGTCTAAACATGAAATTAATTTATGTTTCACGTACACCTCATACACACAGGCTGAAGGTAATTTTCAATACAACTTTTAATAATTTTGTGCATGAAAAGTGGGTTGTGTATACTGAGCCATCAGAAACCCAATATGCCATGTGTAGAATTTTCTACTTATGGTGTCATATGAATACTCAAACTGTTTCCAGTTTTGGAGCATTTTGGATCTCTGATTTTCAGTTAGAGATGCTCAACTTGAATATATACAAATATGTTGATATATATTAAATACATAAAAGGAAAGTTACATATAGTTCTTAACAAACACATTGATTTCTTTAAAGTTTATGGCAGCTCTTTCTAAAGGTCAGAATTTCACTTTACAGCTTCTATCTTTCTAACCATATATCTTACTATAATTTCCTCTGAGGTCCTTCACAGAGTAACATCAACGGTTTTGAAATGCATCAGCATTTAAGCATATAATTAGCTATGGCCATATGTTTGGCGTCTAAAATAAAGCAGGCCAGATTTAAGAACTCAGACAGCAGACCTCTAAGAAATTTCATGATCTGATTTTCTTATCATCCTTTATGAAGTTCTTATAAAAAAATGTGTTGGTGAATGAAGACTGGGCTTACTATATAGGGATTCACATATTCTATTCTAAATACGGTAAGCCCTCCATATCCATGGGTTCCACATCCTGGATTCAACAAGCTGAGGAGGGAAAACCTTTGGAAAAAAATAAAATTAAAAGATACTACAACAATAAAAAATAATACAAATTTAAAATACAATATAACAACTATTTATATAGCATTTATACTGTATTAGGTATTATAAGTAATCTAGAGATGATTTAAAGTATACAGGATAGCCAGGTGTTGTGGCTTATACCTGTAATCTCAGCACTTTGGAAGGTCAAAGCAGGAGGATCATGGGAGTTCAAGACCAGCCTGGACAATATAATGAGACCTCATTTCTACAGAAAATTTTAAAAGTTAGCCAGCTGTGGTAGTGTGTGCCTGTTGTCCCAGCAAAGTGGGAGGCTGAGGTGGGAGGATCACTTGAGCCCAGGAGTTAGAGGCTGCAGTGAGCTATGATTGTGCCACTGCACTCCAGCCTGGGCAAAAGAGCAAGACCCTGTCTCAAAAAATAATAATAAATTAATAAAGTATATGGGAGAATGTACATAGGTTATATGCAAATACTATGCCATTTTATATAAGGGACTAGAGCATCTGTGCATTTTGGTAGCCACAGGGGCTCCTGGAACCAATTCCCTAGAGATACCGAGGGATGTCTGTACTTTGTTTTCAGTGTACCATTAAACTCACATAGTTCATTTTTCTATTTTTATTTACCACAGCTATTTTCTGCAGTGGTGCATAATCCCTAAGGAGAAAGGATGCCTGAGGGAATCTGAGAATTTCATTCATCCATCTACTGCATCTGAAGTTAGAAAGCCCAGACCCTTGAAAAACTACCAAGGGCCCCAGTAGCAGAAGAGCAATGAGCTAGCATCAAGCAGGGATAAGCCAGGAGCTACAGACCCGGCACGACTCCATCCACAGATACCGTCAGGTGAACAGCCCCCTGGAGGTGTGCAACAGGTGACTCTGACTGCTCTCCGCTGCTGCTGTGAGAGTAAACTGGCACAACTAACACAGAGAAAAATGTGGCAATGTCAACCAAAATGCTCAGTGCCTGTCACTTTTTCCCCAGCAATTCTACTTCCAGCAATTTCTTTTAGAGATAAACTCCCACTTTCATGAAAATATGCACATGTAAGGACATTAACTATAGTGTAGTTTATAACAAAGACAAAACACCCTAGATATGCAAGCCACTAGCTATCGGATAGGAATAATACAGGGTGGTCACAGAAGAACAGAAAACTCCAGGCAGTGGCTGGGCGTGGTGGCTCATACCTGTAATCCCAGCACTTTGGGAGGTCAAGGCTGGTGGATCACCTGAAGTCAGGAGTTTGAGATCAGCCTGGCCAACATGGTGAAACCCTGTCTCTATTAAAAATGCAAAAATTAGTGGGGAGTGGAGGCACACGTCTGAAATCCCAGCTACTCAGGAGGCTGAAGCAGAAGAATCACTTGAATCCGGGAGGCAGAGGTTGCAGTGAGCCAAGATCATGCCACTGCACTCCAGCCTGGGTGACAAGAGTGAAATTCCATCTCAGAAAACAAAACAAAACAAAACAGAAAAAACTCCAGGCAGCAATTTCACATGACTAGTAAAAGGAAACAGTGAAAATAGCTGCAGAGGCTATGAGCTAATAAGACCCTGAGAAACCAGGGTGTGGGCCAAGCTGGCTAAGACCAACCGGCCCCAACATGGTGCTGGATTTGACGAATGTTTCACCTAAGACTTCATTATGTGCCCATGAACATACTAATCACACACCCACCGGTGCCATGACAGTTCCCAGAACTCCCATATTTGTTGTAAAAATTAGTAGCATCACAGTTCCAGGAACTCTCCACCTTTCTCCAGAATTTTCACGAATACTCCACCCTTTTGTTTAAAAAAACCCATAAAGCTAGCAAGCCCAGACTCCATTTGTATGACTCTCTCTTGAGTATGCCTCTACTCCCTTACGTGTCCTTTTCCCTTGGCAATAAATCTCTGTACTCGCACTATTTTCTGACTGACTCATCCTTGAATTCCTTCTTGCAATGGCGTCAAGAGCCTGGACATCAGCTGGGGTCCAGGTCCCAGCAGTGTTCGGGAACCTCCCCCAGTCCACTGGTAGCAGCTAAATCAAGTATGGTATATTTGTACAGTGGAATAAAATGCAGCCTGGGGGTGCGAGGGGAAACTGAGGCAAGTCCTTATACACTGCAATGGAATAAATTTCCAGATAAGTGGAAAAACATCTGCATTAAAATATACAGAGTATGATACCATTTAGGTTAACATATGAAATATAAATATTTCTATAAACTATCACTGGAAGGATTACAACTGCCTATAAAAATAGCCTCTGAAGAGGCCTATCCATTTTTATCACTTGACTATTTCTGTATTACCAATTCATAAATAAATTTTTGAAAATAAGACATGTGGAAGGATTTGTCAATTGTGCAAGTTTTAATGGACTGTAGGCCTTCATCACATTTATTTTCGCAAGAAAACTTAAGTGTAACTTGGCATGAAAGGATCCACACTTTCACCCATTTTTAAAATTGCTCTCTCCAGCTCCCTTTTTTTTCTGGAACCCTTCCTTCTTTGCTGAGGGGACATCTGAAGCCATTATTTCCAAAATAATTGTCACTGCGACCCCCTGATATCTGGACCTGAGAAAGGTAAAAGTTATTTTTGGCTTAAGGAAAGTTTTAGAAGCCAAGAAAATGTTTCAAGGAGAGTGGAAAGGACTAGGAATTTGTCCAAAAGTGTGAAAAGCTAACGGTTGAGGGGCTATTTCCTGTGTACTCATCAATGTTATAGTCTTGTAGCCAGAATTTATGTATCTTGACTCCAACATCAGCACTCTCATAAATGACTTCACATTAACAAAATATGTAATATATGTAAGAGAGTGTGTGTGTGTGTGTGTGTGTGTGTGTGTGTGTGTGTGTAGGGAGAGATAGGAAATAAATGTGAATAATGCCAGAAAGTCTAAAGTTACCTCATCTTTATTTATCTGTTTATTCCTAGCAACATTTGCCTATCCTCAATACTTTTCACTAAACCCCAGGTTGACACCTCAAAAGTGAAGAGACAGTTAAATCCACCAGTTAAGAAGCTTATCTGTTTGTCCAACCCTGGGCAAAGTACATGTGAAACAAATGAAACTGCACAAACCCATCCCTGGGGGAGCTTAAAATCTTCAAACAGCAACCACGTTTCTCATGGAATTCTGGAGTGGTGGATTTACACTCCATTTCCCTAGGAATAGAGACACTCTTTTCTCTTTTATTCCATGCGAAGAAATCACAAAATATATTTATCTAAAAGTGGCACTTATACACTGGATTCTTCTTATGCCTTAGAATGTTAAAAAGCAATATTTATGCTGCATCTAAACCCAGCTGTTTCAAGTAAATACAGTACTACAGGAAAATGTGCTATTCCTGAGAGCTGAACTTCTTGTCAAACCACAGTGAATGTTCCTAGTTCCAGAGGTTCATCTTTAAAAAGAATCATTCCTGGAAAGATGGAAAGTCTGAGATAACCTTTAAAAAAGGCACTTACTGAATTTGGAATAACTGATTTAAAAATCCCATTGTTTCCTACCATAAAAGACCAGTCTGCATTTGCTGACTTCTCCCTCCCTCTTAAAACCTATGCCCCTCAAGCTCCCTTCTCCCTAACTGCCCACATCTGATAGAATTGGCTTTGCAGGAGAAACCAAGCATGGTCCATAACCAATACAGGCTTCAAAAAGGAAAGCAAAGACATGGCAATACCTCTAGGTCCTTGGGTCTAGAGGAATAAGAGACTGCTTCCTTTCGGACAAATTATCTGGTGTTAGTGAAGGAATTTGCGTATCAAAGAGTTTTAGGAAAGGTGTCTGACCCTAAGCACGAAAACCATAATCGCGTATTCCCACCCACCATGACATTTTATAATTCAGTGTTAAACCAATTCTAAACTACAAAAAAGGAAGGAAATACAATCAAATTCTAATTTTTATCATGATGACTACTACCTTGCTAGAGATGTTATTTTCCAAAATGCTTTTTGATGCCCCTGTTTGCTAGTGCCCTAAGCACATTCCCGGTCTGACTGTTGGGTAATCCAGTACCGGTTTGCATAATTTCTCCCAGAAGCACTATAAAAAATGGTACTAAGGACTCAAAAGTCAAAGTTTGGCCAAGTCTATAATAAAATAAATCGTAAATCTTGCCTTTGATTTTCCCATCTAGGATAATGCTTCGGCAATGTGTCCTGTAATGTGATTTAAATAGAACAATGTTCTAGGTATTGATCCATAATATTATAAATTGAGGACATGAGTAGTTTTTTAATCTGAACAATTAAGACAGATATTCACCTAAGAGGTGGTGATAACAAGTCCTAGGAGTGTCTGTTAGCCAAAGATATTTATTTCAAAGTTTCCTACTCTTAAATTCTTATGGAGTTTGACACTGAGATACTTTTCCAAATTTTAAAAATTTACATAGTCTTTATACTACTCAGTTGAAAGGCCAACTGAGTGAATTCTATTAACAAAATGAATGGTATCAATAAAATTATTTTTACGTGATGGCCGAATTTTAAACTAAAAACACTGAACCTTTACCTAATTCTCAAATTACTAATACATTGGCATAGATTGTATCTCTTCAATAAAAAGCCCTTTACAAGTTAGTATTTACTAAAATGAAGGCTCTACTATAGAAACAAATAAGTGATCACTTAATTATACTGCTTTTTGTTTTCTCGATATGAGTTGGTCACTGAAAGAATACAGCAAAAAATCATTGCAAATGGTTGTAATTTTCTTTCATATTCCTCATTTAACTCTGGTTTCATATTACAAAATCTTCTATTTCATTGATTTTTTTGTTTGTTTGTTTGTTTGTTTTTGAGATGCAGTTTCATCCTTGTTGTCCAGGCTGGACACTGCAACCTCCACCTCCTGGGTTCAAGCGATTCTCCTGCCTCAACCTCCTGAGTAGCTGGGATTACAGCTGTGTGCCACCAAGCCTGGCTAATTTTTGTATTTTTAGTAGAGTCGGGGTTTCACCATGTTGGCCAAGCTGGTCTCGAACTACTGACCTCGTGATCCACCCGCCTCAGCCTCCCAAAGTGCTGGGATTACAGGCGTGAGACACTGCACCTGGCTTATTTCATTGATATTTGTACAATGCCTAGTACTAAGCCGTATCAAAGTAAGTAAATCTGGAACTTCAAAAATGTGTTTTAATTTCCATTTTATTCTCTTAGTGCTTTTGAGGTTATACAACATGAATGATGAGATGTACAGTCATCGTGACATCCAGTAACTGTGTTGAAGCAATACCAGTCTCATGATGCCACCACACAAGATACTGAAATTGACTATATTATTATTAAAAAAGCATTAAATGGGGAAACAATCAGCTTATCCATTTTATACTCCTATGTATACACTGGAAACCAACTATCTGAAGGTTAGCATATTCACTTGCTAAGACTGTGGTTAAGACAAGATGAATGTCTCCTACCTTAGAAATAATTCAGTTCCCTGCGATCACAAACTGACTGGAAAAAGAGTTCACAGGAAAAATAAGACAAACAAGTAACCAAACAAAAGACTCATAAAGAATAAAGGAAGATACAGTCCCTTACAAGACGAAAGGCGATAAATAGAAATATCACTATATAAAATAAAGCACAAAAACATATTATTTACCCTAGATGAAGATCATATTATTATAACCTACTCCTGAGAAAAAAAATGAATGCCTATTACTAGGAAGCCTCTACATAAATCTGATTATTTTCCCATTTAACTTTCTGCTTGTCTTTTTGTACCTTTAAGATAGCTCAACTCTTAGGACTCATCCACTTCCACAGAACACCATGTATCTGTCCCTAAAGCTCCACACAGCTGCTCTAACATGAGGAAGCATGGCTTAATTGGATCCCTTTTGACTAGAATGCAACAGAATATCAGGCATGGGTTCACTTTTAAGTGGTTCATGAGCACATATTATGAACATAGACGTCCAATGAGAAATTACAGTGGAAAGAAATGTAAAGAAAAATGGAGCTTGTTTCTAAAGCAGCATGCAAAGTAATCGATAACCCTACCATTAAAATGATTCTCTCTCTTCAGTCTTTGTACTCATTTGCACGAGTCAGATACATACCATTATTTTCCAGCTTCAGAAGTTACCATGGAATCTTTGTTGTTGTTTTTATTATTGATTTTCAAGACAGTGTCTCACTCTGTCACCTAGCCTGGAGTGCACTGGTATAATCAAAGCTCCCTAAAGCCTCAAACTTCCGGGCTCAAGGGATCCTCCCAGCTAAGCCTCCCAAGTAGCTAGGACTACAGGCACATGGCATCACACCAGGCTAATTTTTTTTTTTTTTTTTTTTTTCTGTAGAGATGGGTCCTCACTATGTTGCTGAGGCTGGTCTTGAACTCCTGGCTTCAAGCAATCCTCCTGCCTCAGCCTCCTAAAGTGCTAGGATTACAGGCATGAGCCTTTGTGCCCACCCCCATGGAGGTAATTTTTAACTAAGATATACACTAAGATTGTTTGTCTGCTGCCCCTCAAACCCCACCATTCAGAGCTTAGTTACATGCCACAGAAACTAATTATGGCTAATTTACACAGGAAAGGATTTATTTACAGAACTTTGGGGGTGAATAACCGGGATAGGAAGAAAGTAGGAACAAGTAAAGCATCAGCCAAGACCACAGCCAAGACCAAACCACCAAGGCCATCCATAAAGGGCACCATTGTAGCCAGTGAATCCTTTATGGCACAGAGAGCCCTATACCCCCACCCTCAGCACTGGATACTTGAGGACAATGTTGAAACCTCTATGAGTGCCATTTGGCCACTGCTGCCTGCAGAATGAGTTATTCACTGTTCCTGCTTCTTTGTGTTACAAGTAGCCAAAGCAAAGACTGAGACTGGCACATACCATTGGTCTGTTGTAGGTCATGTACCCACGCCCTGGATGCAAAGGAGCTGGGGAAAGTAAGCATCTGGCATTTTCAGTTTCTGTAACTTTAGGGAAGCTCTGCCTCCCATGAAGACTCAACGGGACAGGAGTTTCTCAAACTGAAGAGGTACAGTCAGATGCAAACAGTCCGAGTAATGACAATGTAATACTACAAAGTTTTATCCATAATGACTAAAATGTCTATCAAAGTAATAAGTTATCACTTGATCTCACTGGAAGATTCTAGAAGTGTCTCAGTACTGGAATAATTTTTTACTACTTCTTACCTTCTCTAACAACCGAGAGTTAAATGCTTCCTAATATTTGGAAATAATTGCATTACAGGGTATGTAGCCCAGTGATTTGAGAAATGTAATTCTAGAAAAAGTTAATTTTCTCCTTGGAAAATGATATCATATAATTCACCTAGATAGTAGTTTAGGATATGGGCTTTGGAATCTGCCTGGCTCATCTGCTTTCTCACTTGTGTCCCTGGACAAGTGAATTGTCTCTGCCTCAATTTCCTCTCTGCCTCAGTTTCCTCATCTGTAAAACATGGTGATGATGCCTATGATGAAAAGATGACCTAAGGATTACGCGAGCTACTACAAGAGTTTAAAACTATATGTGGGACCTAGACAGAGCTCAATAAATGTTCTGTTGTATCAGAATATATATGCAGTGTTGCAATATGAAACCTTTTTTAACAATCTTACTGTAATTTCCGTGGTTTACCTTGATTCTGTTTCTTTTCATTAATGGGTGACTTTCAACTATATGGAAAGGTCAATCATCTGATACTTTTGCTATAATGAGAGAAAAGAGAAGAGACTATTTTATCATTTAAGAAAGGTAAGTGGAATAGACCATTCCACTTACAGTAAAAGTAATGGTTTTATAATAATGATTTTTTTTGAGACGGGATCTTGCTCTGTTGCCCAGGTTAAGTGCAGTGGTATGATCATAGCATATTGCAGCCCCAACCACCACCTGTGCTCAAACGGTCCTCCCCGTCAGCCTCCTGAGTAGCTGGGACTACAAGCGTGTACCATTATGCCTGATAATTTTTTTTTTTTTTGGTAGAAAAAAGATCTCACTATGCTGCCCAGGTTGGTCTCGAACTCCTAGCCTTAAGCAATCCTCCCACCTCAGCCTCCCAGATCACCTGGGCTAGAGGCTTAAGCCACCATGCCTAGCCTATTAACAATGCTTTTTTTCACAAAGTTACAGGTAAAAGGCAAGGAAGATATCTTTCTAAAGATTAGGTTGGACAAAATAATGTTTAACAATAGCTGTACCTGCTCTCAATATAAATTTTACCCTCTAGATTGCTAATTGACATGGTAAAGAAATATCTCAACTTCAATCTCAATGTGAAATATCTTTGATGACACCTCACACTTTGTATTCTCCCACAGAGTAAGCTCCTCGAGGGCCAGAGTTCACCTGCTCCATCAAAATCAATCTAAATGACTCAAGCAAATTTACAATAAAAAAAAAAAACCATCAAAAAGTGGGCAAAGAATATGAACAGACACTTCTCAAAAGAAGACATTCATAGAGTCAACAGACACATAAGAAAATGCTCATCATCACTCGCCATCAGAGAAATGCAAATCAAAACCACAATGAGATACCATCTCACACCAGTTAGAATGGCGATCATTAAAAAGTCAGGAAACAACAGGTGCTGGAGAGGATGTGAGGAAATAGGAACACTTTTACACTGTTGGTGGGACTGTAAACTAGTTCAACCATTGTGGAAGACAGTGTGGTGATTCCTCAAAGATCTAGAACTAGAAATACGATTTGACCCAGCCATCCCATTACTGGGTATATACCCAAAGGATTACAAATCATGCTGCTATGAAGACACATGCACACATGTGTTTATTGCGGCACTATTCACAATAGCAGACTTGGAACCAACCCAAATGCCCATCAATGATAGACTGGATTAAGAAAATGTGGCACATATACACCATGGAATACTATGCAGCCATAAAAAAGGATGAGTTCATGTCCTTTGTAGGGACATGGATGCAGCTGGAAACCATCATTCTCAGCAAACTATCGCAAGGACAGAAAACCAAACACTGCATGTTCTCACTCATAGGTGGGAATTGAACAATGAGATCACTTGGACACAGGAAGGGGAACATCACACACTGGGGCCTATTGTGGGGAGAGAGGAGAGATAGCATTAGGAGATATATCTAATGTAAATGATGAGTTGATGGGTGCAGCACACCAACATGGCACATGTATACATATGTAACAAACCTGCACATTGTGCACATGTACCCTGGAACTTAAAGTATAATAAAAAAAATTTTTTTTAATCAATCTAAATGAAAAGTGGTAATATAAGGACTGGATGATAACACATGCCCAGTAGCATACAGAATATTTTTCATAACAGAGAATATACAGGACTTAGTCAACATCCACATAGACATTGGTTTCTAGGAATCAAATGAAAGCCCAGGTCCTTGTCACCATTTGTTCATTCATTGTAAGTGTACTAAATTTCTTGTCTGAGCCAGACACTGAGGGCTCTGCAAGGATAAACCAGACCTGATCCTGCCGTTCAGTTTACAGACTAAGGGAAGACTAATCAAATATACCAAATATTTATATTTCGTATTTGTAATAACACGTTAAAAAGTGATTACTGCTCCAAAATATTTAAATAAAATATTTTAAGAGGTAGGAGAGAGAAATTATTCCTACTAAAGGCATTTTAACGGAAAAAAGAAAGATGATCTCTCTTGTCCATAGGAAAGCAACTTTTAATCATACTGTCACTACTTTCTGTCTTTAAGGTGATGGAAATCTCAGGTACACTGATTTGATCTTTACAAGGTTTATGAATGTATTAAATTATCACGTGTACCCCAAAACTATGTGCATCTACTATGCATCAATAAAAATAAATAGAAGAAAAAATCTGGGGTAATGATTACTTTTTCTTTCCGCTAGTTCTGGAATTCACTCATTTCATCACCTCTTGCCTCTGAAAGGACAGGTGTCTGCTGCTTTGTGCATCTGACTCATGCGCTTCACTTGAAAGCTGCCCGCTGCAGCATAGAGCTGGTGAGGCACAGCCTCCTGTAAGAGCAGCGAATTGGAAACATCCTAGCTTCCCACCAGCTCCATAAATAAGGCTCCCTTGTGCCATGGTTTTAAATACCTTCATTTTAAAATTAGATTTGATTTTTTTCCTCAGAAACAGCTAAATCTCTGTTAAGCTACCAAAACATATTTTACAACTTAGATTAGTGTGGTCTGCCTTCCTGCTTTTTTTACAGCTGCTACTTTTAAGAGAGAACATTTTGCTTTCCAAATGAGAATAGAGGCTTTTATTTAAAGGAGGAATTTTTCTGCTTGTTGTCATCTGGGCACCCTCACTCTCTATATTTTTTTTATATAATTCCAGAACTTACTTAAAACATCTTCATATGCAAACTGAAACAGCATAAGAGTTTAAATGTTCACACTTTCAAATGTGCTAGAAAACATAAAAACTAAAAAATAAACCAAGTCAGATCATGAAGGGCACAAAAAAATGCCAATTTGTTTTCACCTTTTCTTTTTCTGGAACCACTTATTGCACCATCTACATAAGAAAAGTTAGTAAAAGGGATTCACAAAACAATTGTTCTATTTAGTCACCTATGGCAAAAAATAGCCACACCATTAGTATCATCTTTGGTTACAAAAATACATTTTTTACACAAGCATTCACACTTTAATATGGTAGCTGTACTATCTATGGATCTTTCATTTTCATTTTTATAAGAGATAGAGTCTCACTCTGTCACCCAGGCTGGAGTGCAGTGGTGCAATCACAGATCACAGTAACTTCAAACTCCTGGGCTCAAGTGATCTTCCTCCCAGCCTCTTCAGTAGCTGGGACTACAGGCACGTGCCACCACACCTGACTGTTATTTCGTTTTTTGTAGAGACAGGGTCTCACCATGTTGCCCAGGCCAGTCTCAAACTCCTGGCCTCAAATGATCCTCCAACCTTGGCCTCCCAAAGTGCTTCAATTATAGGCATGAGCCACCATGCCTAATATTTAAAATGCACAGCACAATCATATACTAATTTTTGCTAAAGGAATGTTGGTATATGAAGTGGTAGATGATCACCATTTAAACCCACATCTGTAGCAGGGATAATCATATGTGATAAATGTGATTATTTTCCTAATATTTCTCTAGAAATTTTCTTCAAATTATGGGAAGTATATTAATTTTACGTTAAATCTCTCCCTTGGTAGTTATATACCATTTCCGAAGGACAGATGCACGTTCCATTTACTTGAACAAAGATCAATGAATGCAGCTTTGTAAAACCAGAGCTGACATTTCTCAGGGGGTTCACAGGGCATGATCTTCTATTGAACAGAAGAATTTAGCCTCCATATTCACTATATAATTAGGGTTCATCCATTTATATGAGAGATTAATACTGTATCAAAGCACTCGGTTTTTCTTTTCGTCCCCACACCTCCCGGCCATGGTTACCTTCACTTGTCCTCCTTTAGGCTCCCAGCACCTTTATCCCTCCACTCCCCACATCATACTGAAATTAATCACCTGTATGTCAATCTTCAATGCTCTATGTGTACCTTAAGGGCAGGGGAAATGTGGGTGTTATTCTTTTAGTCAAGTGATTAAAAAGTTTCTGACCAGCACTGATATAGGTAAGACAGTCTAAGTAGGCAACAGCTTAAAATAGAATTCACAAAATTACAAGTGGTTTCTATGTACATTCCAGCAGCACAATTTATTATCCAAAGCCTCCATCGTACATAGATCATTCAAAAGGCAGTACAATTCGATTGCTTTATCCCTAGGCCTGACTTTTTAAACTAACTTTTCTCTATATCAACTTCTTTATCTCCCAGGAAATGTCACTGCCATTTAGAGTACTCTTTACATTTAACTTCTCTAATCTTTTCAGGTATTTGAAACTTGCTGTCAGTGATAGCTAAAATATTCCATGTTTTGAAAAAAAAAATTTGATAGACATATACCTATATAAAACAGAGCTTCATTGGGAGAAATTTATGCTTTAAAATAAAAGCAACAAAATGCATGTTCCACACAATAAACTCTGGTAGTCTATACTTTTGCAAACTGATTTCCACTGGCTTAAGCCAATATAGCTTATCAGCTGCAATCTTTCAGAGAAAATATAAGGGTGTCTCTACATTACACCATTTAATTTTGATCTTACTGAAAGTTGTCTGGAAGGCCTGGCTGGCAAGAAAACAAAACAAAAGCAAAGTTTTAAAAAAAAATCCTTTATATTTCCAACCAAGGAGTATTTAATTATTTATTGAGTACCTACTATGTTCAAGCACTGTGCTCCAGGGAATAAAAATACGTGTTAGAAAGACCTCTGACATCTTAGGGGCAATTTGAGAAACAAAAACAAAGTCCCTCATTTTAAATGATACAAGAAAATATAAGAGTAGAAGTGGATTAGTTACCTAATAAAGAGACAAACACTATACAAGCTTGGCAAAGGTGAAAACAGGAACCAAGAGGCTTAGGGCAAAGGAATTTAAAAGGGATTTTGAAGGGAGTTTGAAGAGAACTTTCAGCAGGGTTGGATTTTACTTGGTGGATAAAAGTAGAGAAGACATCAGCATTGTCACGAGTGTGCACAAATGAAATCAGGAAGAACAGTAAGTGTATTGGAAAAACTTATCAGATGGAAATTTCTAGAACACAAGTGCCTAGAAGTAAGTTAGAAAAGTAGTTTGAGTTATTGAATGTCAAACCATGTTTGAAATATATTCTCCAACCCTTGGGGGAAAAAAAGGGGAACTACTGAGAGTTGAAGGCTTAAATTTTAAGACAGTGGTTCTCAAAGTGTGGTCCAGGGAACACCGGCACCTGCATATCCTGGGAGCTTCTTAGAAACACAATTTGGGCTCCATCTCAGATCTACTGAATCAAAAACTCTCAGGGTGGGGCCCACCTGTTTATGTTTGAATAAGTCTTTTGGATGACTCTGGTGCACATTCAAGTTTGAGAACCACTGGCTTTAACAAATCAAAATTATCAAAGCAATTTATCAAACAGATCATTCTCCTGATGGTAAAAACAACAGAAACCTGTGGAAAATGAGATGCGAGAGACGTTTCAGTGCCATTTCCAACTAAAAGACCAAAAAAAGAGAGAAAGTAAATGTTTTTTAAAGATTTGCTGTTTGACATTTAACAGCATTTCAACCTTTTAAAGTTCTATTAGAGCTTCTCTCTTCAAAGCTCATCATAAAAACAAATTAAAATGACTAAGTCTAGAGTGGGGATTATAGCCTACTACACTTTCTCCCCTCTGCTGAATGAGGAATAGGAAGATTTCTTATCACCACATTTCATGAAGGAATGGGGAAAAGGAGAACTAGTATTTATTTTGAGACTTCTCTCTGTATAGATAGGAAACTAGAGTTGAAAAAGGTAAGAAAACTTTAACCAATTTGCAAGCAAGAAACAAGGAATTAAGTACGTTTGCTTCTATATAGTAGTATCTGCAAGGAATCTCAAAGATTCCTATGTAAATAAAAAGTTCATATTATTCCCAATTTACTTGATGCTCAAGAGATTCTTTGGAAGTTTTCATATTGTTTATGTAATGGGTATAATGTTTTGAAAAACTTTAAAAACAGATTCCATTCTGTTTGCTCCTTAAATCATTTATTTCCTTATAGGTTTCCACCTCTAAGGGCATGAGGGTCTGTTACATCATCTCTTTGTAGACAGAAGTCTCTAAACATGGCAGAAGGGCTTGAAGTCTAGCCAGAAAGAGAAAGAGATAGCAAACCCATCCCTGCCCAAGGGGTCTGTCAAAGAAGGTAGGTGGAAGAACAGTAATGGTTTGCTAAGTCACCCAGTGATACGGTTTAGCTATGTCTCCACCCAAATCTCATGTTGAATTGTAGCTCCCACAATTCCCTCATGTTGTAGAGGGACCCAGTAGGAGATAACTGAATCATGGGGGCGGTTTCCTCCATACTGTTTTGTGGCAGCAAATAAGTCTCACAAGATCTAATGGTTTTATAAGAGGAAACCCCTTTCGCTTGGCTCTCATTCTCTTCTCTTGCCTGCTGCCATGTGAGACATGTCTTTCACCCTCCACCATGATTGGGAGGCCTTCCCAGCCATGTGGAACTGTGAGTCCATTAAACCTCTTTCTTTTGTAAATTGCCCAGTCTCGGATATGTCTTTATCAGCAGTGTGAAAACAAACGAACACACCCTGTTTCTCTCTGAGCTTTGCCTCAATGCTGGGAAGCCAAAGGGAAGCAGGATTTGGGGCCCCAATTCTGTTTAGGATTCTGTGAAGAGATTGCCTGGTGGGCTACCTGGACCACCTTTAGGGTCAACTTTGGGGCACAGAGTACTCAGAGGGAGAGCTACACCCATCACCTGGGTAGCACTGGTCTGGCTCAGCAACCCCTAGAGCCCTCCTGGGAAGAACTCAGAAAGCAGTGGAGCTGCAAATCAGAGGCTTGTCATGGTCCCCCCATGCCAAGTGATCAAGGATGGAGGTGGGCCAGAGGCCAGTTGAGTGACAGGCCAGTGACTCAGGAGGCCTTCATGCCCAAAAAGGCCAATGTGAGGATGAATACTGAAGGAAAGGGGACTAGTTACCTGGTCCTTCCCGACCTGAATAAGAGCAGATCACAAAGTATATCACCTCCAGATATGCAGGCCAGCAGGGCCCTGGAAATGGGCAGAGCCTTAGGACCCTCAGTTTTCTTTCATGAGAAAGAGTCACTCCTTTATCTCTCCCCAATCTAAGAGATTTACTTTCTCATCTACTCTGTGTTGACAAACATGTATACAGCCTTTTGTACTTGTCAGATACTATTCTAAGAGCTTTAGAAATGTTAATAGGTTTAGTACAATCCCAGTGATGAGAGATAGGAACTGCTATTACCCCTGTATACAGATGGAAAAATCAAGGCACAGAGAGGTTCAGAAAAGGCTAAGTAGAGGAGCCAGGAGTCAAAGGCACTGCACAACCACAAGTATCCCACTTGATTGTCACCTAGAAAGACAAAACTGATGAGACTACATTTTCAACTAGATCAGACTACAATGTTTTTTCCTGTTACCCATCAAGTGGGAGCTCCTGAGGAAAACTAGACAGGTTATACGAGCAAGAAGAGAAGAAGGAGCAAGAAGTGGAGGAAGAGGGAACCATATGCCTTTTACATCAGAGTTGCAATGTGTGTATATTTTCAATTCAAAAATGGTGGCGGCTCACAACTTCCCAAAGGTCCTTCCAAAAGCTTGTAAAATGAGCCATTTCCTGGAGTGAGGAATGATGACTCACCCACATGGCTGTTTTTCTCTTACCTCTGCTAGTTACCACTGGAAAGTGGAAATACGAGGCGCTGCTTGGACCAAAGTGAAATCAAAAGACATACTATTTCTCTAGCTTTTAAAATGGAAAAACCTCCAATTTGACAAGGGCACTTCAGTTATGTTTAACATTTTTTCCCAAAAGTCCACAAGACTGAAATGCCAACCTCTTTCAACAGACCAAACCTTTTAAAGGCCTTCATGTTCCCTACGCAGGAAGCCCATAGCTGCCTATAAGGGAAACATTTCACAATCCTTACCAACACAGGACAAAACTAACACTCAGAACAACAGAAAAGGAAGCCAAAGGCAGACAGGATATAATTCTAAACCTTAAATGTGTTGTTTTCAGAAATACACAGCAATATTTAGGATTAAAATCAATCAATTTAAAGTATAAGGAGTTTTAGAGGTTTCACAGGGTTCTATTAATTATTTTCCCTGACGTGATATTACCAAATGGGGGCCCCTATTAATGGTGAAAATACTTTCTCAGCAATCTCAGTTCTTGATGGGTGGTAATATAGGACAGCTAGCTCAGTAAGGTGGTAGGTTTACGGCACTGATAACACTTTCTATTTATCTGAGATTTGTTTCAGTTTTTCAAATCTAACATGCCAGTGAATAGGTTCTAGGATATGGTGTTGTTACAATGTCTGTAAACAATGATTCTTTCAGGGAGGGGAAAAAAAAGAACAGTGCTTTCAATGTTCAGTATCCTTTACATCTGCTGCTCAGCTGGAAACACTGTTAAAAGGCCATTAGAACCTTAAGGTAACAGACCTCGAATGCCATGAAAGCCATGGAGCAATTTGCTGTTTGTGTTAGGAGTATCAGCTCCAGCCACTTCCTTTTCATGGGCTGAAAACAGCTTCTGTCATGAGCCGTGAAAATCAATTCCACAGTAACCAGGCTGAAATGCGGTTGAAGGTGGTGCACCTACAGGCTGGCGCTGTGCAGCAGAGCCTCCTTCTGGGCATCCATGGCACCTTCCAGAAGTTTCAGGCAGCGGCTCCCAGCAGTGCCCAGGAGGTAATGAGCAGCTCAGTACTTCCAGGAACCTTCGGGCTTATGGTTTAGGACACTGGTCCTCTCTTATACTTAATTAGGTTAAAATACAAATTGTCACCCTGAATGAAGATAGCTGTAGGAAGTGTCGTCCTGAGAAAAAGCCTGCTCTTGCTTATTTGTATCCATTTTTCCAGATTATAGTAAATTGCGACAGAGGTGTACTAAAAAAAAAAAAGAAAAAGAAAAGAAAAAAAAAAAAACACGCTGTTTCTGGGCCTTTTAGAGAACATTTTTAGACTTTTTTTTCAAACATAAGATCATACTTTTGAAAATATGTCCTTTATGGGACTAAGCAGTTTTGTCAAGAGCTGTACTTTTAAAAATCATGGATAGAAAGGTTGAAATGCATTTTTAAATATGCTATAGGTTTTTCTGTTCTAGGAAATTGTTATTCCAGTTGTAAAAATCAACCTTGGTTATCACATAGAATTAAGCTCATTCTAACCTATATTTATATATATAGTCAACCCTTTGTTATACTGAAAACCTTTGTATATACTGCCAAGCATGCTCTGAGTAAGAATAAATTGCCACTCGTAAATCATAGCAACCAGCTTATGTGTACACATATAACTTCTTATAATATTATCTCATCATCAATAGCCCAGGCTGAGTAACTGATTCAGTTAATTAGTTACATTTTGAGTTAACAACAAAATGGAAAAAATATAATTTCATGTTTTTTGCTCTTAATATCTGATGCACCTAACTTGTTTTAACTGAAATTTAAATGTGATTACTCCATACATATTTTGTTGACTAAAACAGAAAAATGTACAATTTTTATGTCTTTTGCACAATATACATAATGAAGACCTCTTAGTGATTCTAAGACATTTCCAAGTTTATTTTAAAGAGGGGAAGGTGGTAATTGAAAATAGATTATTCATAATAGGTGTGTTGTTGATGACATATGATTTGCCATTTGTAAGGTATTTTATCTTCAATGGAAACTGACCTTTTATGAGGGCCATGTGGTAATATAAGTGAAATGAATATATTCTTTATTGCAGTCATATAAAAAGATTGGCCTAAGCTTTTAACATAATGCTTGACCTGGTATCTAATATCCCCAAGTCTGTGAAAGAATATTGAATAAGATACCGTATCATGAAATGAGTAGTAAAAGCATAATAAAATCCTTTTTCACACATTAGCACTTGATAATGTAAAAGTAACAGTAAACTAAGATTCCCAAGTTCAAGGCAAATATAGTTGGAGGAGAAGCTAATAATGGATCACCGCATTGGAGTGTCCAGCAATCCTGTGTTTCCAGATTGTTAGTACTTTAGAATTACAAGTTCCCATTTTCAATATAGCAATCCTAAACTCTTCAAAAACAATTGTTAGGCAAACAGAAAACAGAGGTCAAAGATAAATCTTAATTTGTTTATTGGTGATTTTTAATATAGCTTGTAGGATTATCTAAAAGCGATCTCAAAAATTCTGTCTTCTAAACTCAGTTCATTGATATAAACATCTCTTTAAAGAATTAGGAATCTCCTAAGGGAACTGCAAAGATACTAGAATGGTTTTTGTTGCAAGTTAGTTTCCAGTAGTTGTTTCTTTCACAATAAAATGTTATGTTATACTTAATATTTTTGTTAAACATTTCACTTTAAAAAAAAAAAAAGAAAGAAAAGAAAAAGAATAAAGAAAACAAATTACCAGAAATTTTAAATGTTACAGTTTTTTAAGTTTGAAAAACTCCCTATCATGGAGATTTGGAGGAAAAATTAGGATAAGCAAACAGCTAAAAGGCATTTTTTTTCCCCAGGAAAAAATAAGGCCTGTCATTTAAAAATACCTATAATGTGTGCATAGTGGCTGTTTTTTTTTTCTCCTTTTGAGACAGAATCTCACTCTGTTGCCCAGGCTGGAGTGCAGTGGCGCAATCTCGGCTCACTGCAAGCTCTGCCTCCCGGGTTCACGCCATTCTCCTGCCTCAGCCTCCCCAATAGCTGGGACTACAGGCGCCCGCCACCAAGCCCGGCTAATTATTTTGTATTTTTAGTAGAGACGGGGTTTCACCTTGTTAGCCAGGATGGTCGCGATCATAGTGGCTTTTAAGTTCATTTCACAAGTGCTAGTGACTTTGAGTTATTCTCATCTATTAAGAAAATAGTAAATAAAAGTTGTTTTTTGTTTTTTTTTTTTGAACACTTCAAGGTGTTTTCTTTGCAAAGAAAATGGTTGCCTCAACATCACTGCAATCTTAAGAAAAAATACCTGTAGTTCCTTGAAATTCTGTGGAGGAGCACTGGCCCCTGCTAATCTCAGCTGTCCTAGGGGCACAAAGAGAGGAAGCCAATTGTTTGATAAACCTAAAACTATGATCTAAGAAGCAGACATGCAAGTAGTAAAGCCTACAGAGCACAGGTGTGCATGTACAGAACGTACTATGCTATATCTTTAATTCAATGTGTACAAAATGCAGAGTGAACAGCTCTAAATGTAGTCTCCTTGCATAACAGTCTAAAAGTCAGGGGAAATGGCGAGATCTGCACCTGAGAGCTAGTATGGGAAAAACAGCTCAATGAAGAGGTGGGTGGGCGGCTGGGGGGATGGAATTTCTCTTGACCAGAAATCTCAACAGGACCAAAAAATAATTAAGAGTCATAGGTACCAACAGAAAGCATGCCATATTTGTAAGAAAAATAGCATCCTGTGGTGAAAAAAACCTGAAATGCCATTGCCCATTTCCCATTTAAAGCAATGTGGAGAGCCCCTTCTACTTACAAAGAAGAATCACTGGCAGCTGGGTTGGCCTATTTGTTCTAGACAGACATGGGACAGACTGCTCTAGTTCCATTCCGCTCTTTTCCTTAGTCCCCCTAGGGGCCCATGTAAACGTTTCAAAGATATGCAGGGAGATCAGTAGTACAACTTGTAGCAGTAACGCACTTTGTGGGTGGAGATTCTCACCCACAACCAATGTAAAAAACAATATAAAAACCATTCTCCAAAAGGTGACTGTCCACTCTGAAAGAAACTTGTATTTAAAACCACATCGAATGGCACCCAGAGTATGAGCCCCAGAGACTCAAAGTATGATACCTGGACCAATAACATCAGCATCACCTGAGAACTTGTTAGAAATGCAAATTACGGACTCCAGGCCAGAACTGCTACTGATTCAGAAACGCTGGGAGGTGGAGCCCAGCCATTTGTGTTTTGCAAGCCTTTCAGTGATTCTGATGCATAGTAAAGTTTGGGAAGCTCACTGCTCTACCTCACTCATTCTCAACCCTGGGAGCACATCTAAATTACTGTAGGAAATTATGAAAGGAGGGAAAGAATGAAGGAAGGAAGTAGAGAACAGAAGAAGGAAGGACTGCGCGCTTTCCCAAATCAATTAAATCAGAGTATCCAAAATTGAATAATGGTGCTCAAGTATAGATAATTTTCAGTGTCCCACATTACAGCCTAGAAGACTGTTAAATTTTAAGGAATTCTGTGAACTGGCTGTTAAACTGGTGGTAGCTTGAAATTGTTCATGGTGAGAATATTTATACCACAAACTTACCAAATGCTACGAATCAGTGTCCCCTCCACACCCAGGCAGTTGTTAATACCTAATCAGTTCATCGCTGGCCAGGGTTGAGAAATACTGGACTAAAGTGACAATGCCAAATACCTCATTAATTCAGAGAGCCTCGGCAGTTTCTCTCAGTTTCTCAATGACTACTCAATTTCTTGGGATTCTTATTAACATTATGAAGATTTTTTTTTGAAGATGGCAGATTAGAGGCTTTGTTAGTGTGCCTCACCTTTTTGAAAAGAGCAAAATAGCATGCAGAGATTCACGCTGTGCACTTTTATCTAACAAGGAACAGAGGAACTCAAGAGAAAAAGTGAAAGAAACTTTGGATACTGTGAAAGGAGCAGTAGGCAGCAGGCTGAGTCAGGCAGAAAACTGCAGTCTTCGGAGGGTGAAACGGGGAGAGACTGTCTCCTTCATGCACATTCCCATTGGGGAGCCGCTTAATCCAGGCCTTGGGGCAGCACCTTAACCCGACCGGGTGCTAGAGCTCACTTGGGGAGTGGTGGGGAGGAGCAACATGGGGAAGTGCTTTGCATGCCCTCCCAGGCCCCAGGAGGGGCAGAAGGAAGACATTCCTAATCCAACTCACAGACGCCCTCATGGAAATCTGCTAGCTAACTCAGGCGATGGCCACAAGCTGGAAGAAACTCCCAAGTGAGATTTGCAATCTAATCTTAAGCATAAAGCATGCTTTTGGCATGGACACAAGAGCCAGGTGCCCCTGCTTCGTGGGCCGAACTAGAAGGGGTGTGGCCTGAGAGCTGCGGTTTCTGTCTTTGGTGGGAAGTCTTGCAGTGTGTGGCAGTCTTGCATTGTGGGACCCAGCCAGCTCTTGCAGCTTTCTGCCAGCAGAAGTCTGGGTGTGAGATCTGCTCTGTCCAAGGCGTGGGAGCTGGATGGGTCTCATTGCCACCTGCAGCCCAGCTCCCAGCGCGGACTCTTTTATGCAGCGAAAGTGGTTCCATTCCTCTCTGAAACATTACCCCAGTGGCCAGGAAATTTCCCACTGACTCCCATCAGGGCCACTGCTTACACTCACACTTGGGAAGCCAAAACACAGGACTGCCTGACCCAGCCCCTACCCAGCTTTTCCCCTCCACCCACCTTGGCAGCAGAACACAAACAAGGCCTTTTGGGAGTTCCATGGCCCTGCCCGTCACCAGCGACACTGAGTGCTTCCCCTGAATAACACATGCCAAGCATCCCATGGCCACCCCGGTAGCCGGTTCTCTCCGACAAGCACTACCTCCTGGCCTGACTTCACCCAGCAAGGCCCATTACAACATCTTCTGGCACAACAACACAGTGCTTGTGAAGGAGAAAACTCTTCTTTGACCTTAGCTAACACCATTGTCCATACCACCCCAGCTACCCAGGAGGCCATGAACCCATTCACATGCCCAGTATATTGATACTACAGCTGGCAAGTGAAAAAACCACCAAACCACACCAAATACCCTTATTTAGAAATCTTGAACAGACCAAGACAGACCCACAGAGCCCACACCACTCCCCTGCCACCCCCATCAGAGCTGGTGCTTGCACCTGCCACTGGGAGACCAGAGAGCACAGATCAGCCTGGTCCAGGTCCACCCACATCACTTGCCTCTGGAGGTAAGAGCAAAGCCCAAGCTACTGCAAGTCCTGTAGACCAGTCCATGACCTGAGGGATCAGGGGGCTTCTCCAGATGGCTGGCTAGAGACATGGGTGACACTTCAGAATGACAACAACAAAACACAGAATTACAGGTGAACATGAATAACTATAGCCCAAATGGAGTGCTAAGGGGAGATTGTTGGAGCCCATTGGAGAATTCATTGGAAGAATCTACAATGTACACAAAAATTAAGGAACGAAGAAGCTGGCAGAGATCAAATCCAGACAGACTTAGTATTCTGTGGAAAGGGTAGGTGGGAATGCTCTTGGCCTCTCCAGCCCTCGGAGAAGACTGCTGGTATCCAAACTCAAGGAGAGCTTTTTTGCCACCATAAGCCCAAGTACTGGAGTGGACTGTGATCTGGGGACTTCTCGAGGGCATTATATTGGGCTACCAGCTGCAACAGGGTCCCTTCCTGTTCCGCCTGGTCCCAAGCTGTAGTAGCAGGAGCCATGCTGAGTGTGCACCGATTGTGGGACTTTGTTCTGCTTGGGGACTTTCAACCCTTGTGTCTTCACATCACAGGATCTCTTGTAGACATGCCTCAGCACCAACCTGGATTGTGGCAACCCCATAGGGTGGCTACACCCAGAGGAGCAGCAGGATTCACAGTGGTCTGGCCCCCAGGGATTGCCATACCTAGGGGAAGGGGGAGTGCACCACACCAAGGGAGCACCCTGTGGGACAAAAGAAACAGAGTATAGGTTTTCTTGTGTCCGTGTACTTCCTGCTTTTGGGCTAGGAGCAGCTGCACCTCTTTCAGCACAGGGATGGGCACGGTGCTCAGCTCAGTGGGAAGACTGCAATTCTTCCCCAGCGGTCGAGCAGCCCCAGTACTCATGAAGGGACATAGAGGGGACTTCTCCCCCTCGCCCACTGCTGCAGACACAGCCAGGATGTCTCCCATAGGAGCTTGGCTTGGGTACATCTGTAGATGGTCTTTCTAGTGCATTTTGGGGTGACTGTGTCTCCACAGGATGTGTGTCTTCTGGGGTCAGGCTTGCAAGAGGAGTAGAGCCCTGCTCCCTCGCTACACAAAATGTCAGCATTTCTGCAGATGGAGAGATGCTTGTCTAATCTGAATATCCAGGACACTGGGACAGAAGCATGATAGGGAGTTGGGTTGTTTTTTGCCAGGGTTGTAGCAGAGCTGAAGTAGAACCCTCCCTTTCACCTATGAAGACCTCAGTGCATTTCATGGGAACTCCTCAGGCTACGTCCATCAGGGCTGGGATGTGTGCCCACCATTGTGGTATTGCATATACCCACCTACCTCAGCCACAATTAATTCTCACCCATGGGCACCTCTAATGGAACTGAAGACTAAATTGTTCGACCCAGTGAAAAAAAATACTGGGGAAAAAAGTACACATCAAGAGGAATAAAATAAGCTTCATGAGACCTCTGCCATTAAAGCACCACAGGAGACAGTGACCCTATTCACACACCCACTACATTGCTACTATAAGCAGGATCTAAGAAAGCCATCACACAAAATTCTCTACAACCAAGGAACTCACACACAGTTTTTGCAATTGAAATTACCCAGAGCCAAAGCTAGGGAATCATAAACTATACACATTATAGTTACATCCTCAAGTAGAAAAAAAAAAAAAACCCAGTCCAGTCAAAAATCAATCCAAAAATAATAATAAGAAACAGTCTATCCAGATGAGAAGGAAGCAGAAAAATAATTCTGGCAATATGAAAAGCAGAGTTTTGCAGTGCCCCCAAAAGATCACATCAATTCTTTAGCAATAAATCCAAACCAAAATGAAATCTTGGAAATACCAGATAAAGAATTCAAAATATTGATCATAAAGTTTCTGAATGAGATCCAAGAGGAAGTTGAAACCAACATAAAGAAATCAGGAAAACAACTCAAGATATGAATGGAAATTTTCCAAGGAGATAGATTTTTAAAAATCAAAAAATCAAAACAAAACAAAAAAAACAGAACTTCTAGAAATCAAAGACTCATTTAGGGAGTTACAAAATGCAGTGAAAAGTTTTACCAAGAGAGACTAGACCAAGCAAAAGAAATAATTTCAGAGCTTGGATATAAGGCTTTTGGGTTTACCCACTCAGACAAAAACAAAGAAAAAGGAATCAAAAGAAATGAATACAGTCTCCAACAAATATGGGATTATCTAAAACATCGAAACCCTATAATCATAGGTATTCCTGAAGGAGAAGAAGAAAAAGTAAAAAGTTTGGAAAACCTATTTGAGGGAATATTTGAGGCAAACTTCTCTGGTCTTGATAGAGATTTAAACATCCTGACACAAGAGGCTCAAAGAACTCCTGGGAGATTCACTGCAAAAAGAACATCTCTAAGGCATGTAATCATCAGGTTATCTAAAGTCAACATGAAAGAAATAATTCTAAGAGTAGTGAGACAAAGGCATCAAATAACTTATAAAGGAAAATCTGTCAGACTTATGGCAGACTTCTCAGCAAAAAACTCACAAGCCAGAGGGGATTGGAATTCTATCTTTAGTCTTCTTAAACAGAGTAATGGTCACCAAGAATTTTGTATGGTGCAAAACTTAGTTTCATAAATGAAGGAGAAATAATGTCTTTCCCAGTAAAGCAAACTCGGAGAGAATCTGTCACCACTAGACTGGTCCTATAAGAAATGCTCAAAGGAATTTTAAACATCAGAATGAAAGTTCTATATGCACCAGTATAAAAAACATTCAAAAGTATAAAATTTACTGCTTATAAAATAGTAACATGATGGAGAATACAAAACAACTAGGTAGCAATCAACATGATGACTGGAAGAGTATTTAACATATGACTATTAACTTTGAATATAAATTATCTAAATGCCCCACTTAAAAGATACATTAGTGGAATTAATTTAAAAAGCACAATCTAAGTATCTGTTGCCTTCAAGAGACCCACTTGTAAAGATTCTTATAGACTCAAAGTAAAGGGATAGAACAAAATATTCCACACAAATGCCAACCAAAAATGAGCAGCACTGGTCATTCTTAATCAGACATTAAATCAACAATAGTAAATAAATAAATAAATAAATAATAAAAAGACATAAAAGGTCATTATATAATAATAGTTGATCAACTCAACAAGAAGAGATAACAACCTTAGATAAACACACACCTAACACCAGAGCTTCCAGATTTGTAAAACAAATACTACTAGATGTAAGAAAAGACAAATACAGCAGTACAATCCTAGTGGGGGACTTCAACACAACACTAGCTAGATCATTCAGACAGAAAGTCAACAAAGAAACACTTGCCATAAACTGGATTCTAGGACAAATGAACCTAACAGAGGTTTACAGAACATTCTACACCAAACTAGAGAATGTACATTCTTGTCATAAGCACGTGGAATAGTTTCCAAGATAGAGGATAAATCCACCAAACAAGTTCCAATAAATTTTTAAAAATCAAAATCATATCAGGCATCTTCTCAGACTACAGCAGAATAAACCTAAAAATCAATTCCAAGAGGGACTCACAAAACTATAAAAATATGTGGAAATTAAATGATCTGCTCCTGAATGATTTTTAGATCAATGATAAAATCAACATTAAAATTGCGAATTTTTTCAAAATCGATGACAGTGACACAAGTTATCAAAATCTCTGGGATACTGTAAAAGTAGTACTAAGAGGAAAGCTTATAGCACTAAATGTCTACATCAAAAAAGACAAAAAGATCACAAATTGACAACCAATGTCACACCTCAGGGAGCTAGAAAAACAAGAACAAACCAAACCCAAAGGTAGCAGAAAAGAAATAACAAAGATCAGAGCAGAATTAAACAAAACCGAAACTGAAAAAAATAATGCAAAGATCAATGAAATGTAAAGTTGGTTCTTTGAAAGGATAAAATTGATAAATCGCTAGCTAGATTAACCAGGGTAACAATAGAGAAGATTCAAATAAGCTCAATCAGAAATAAATATGGAGACACTACAACTGATAACACAGAAATACAAAAAAATGATCTCAGATGATCTTTTGTATTTCTGTGGTATCAGTTGTAATATCTCCATTTTCATAGATCTGATGTTCTATGAACATCTCTAAGCACACAAACTAGAAAATCTAGAGGAAATGAATAAATTTCTGGAAACATAAAACCCCCCAAGTTTGAATCAGGAAGAAACAGAAATCCTGAACAGACAAATAACTAGTGAGATCAAATCAGTAACTTAAAAATTTTTCAAGAAAATGAAGCCCAGGACCAGCTAGATTCATGCTGAATGTGACCAGACATTAAAAGAAGTGATACCACCGGACGCGGTGGCTCACGCCTGTAATCCAAGCACTTTGGGAGGCCAAGGCGGGCAGATCACGAGGTCAGGAGATCGAGACCATCCTGGCTAACACGGTGAAACCCCGTCTCTACTAAAGATACAAAAAATTAGCCAGGCGTGGTGGCGGGCGCCTGTAGTCCCAGCTACTCGGGAGGCTGAGGCAGGAGAATGGCATGAACCCAGGAGGCGGAGCTTGCAGTGAGCTGAGACTGCACCACTGCACTCCAGCCTGGGTGACAGAGCAGGACTCTGCCTCAAAAAAAAAAAAAAAAAAAAAAAAAGATACCAATCCACTAAAACTATTTCAAAAGATTGAAAAGGAGGAAATCCTCCCTAACTCATCCTATGAAGCCAGTACCACCCTGATACCAAAGTCAGGAAGGACATGACAAAAAAATAAAACTGTGATCTATATTGCATCTCTGATGAATATAGATGCAAAACTCCTCAACAAAACACAGCATACCAAATCCTACAGCACAACAAAAGGATTATTCACCAGGATCAACTAAGCTTCATTTCAGGGATGCAAGGATGGTTCAACATATGCAAGTCAACAAATGTAATTCACCACATAAACAGAATTAATAACAAAAGCTATATGGCCATTTCAGTAGATGAAAGAAAAGCATTTAATAAAATTCAGCATCACTTCATGATAAAAACCCTCAAGAAACTAGGCCTAGAACGAACATACTTAAAAATAATAAAAGCCATATACAACACACCCACAGTGAACATCATACTGAAGGGGGAAAAGTTGAAAGCATCCCCCCATAAGAACATTTCCCTTAAGAAGTGCAATAAGACAAGGATGCCCACTTTCGCTACTTCTATTGAACATATACTGGAAGTCCTAGCCAGAGCAATTACGCAAAAGAAAAAAATAAAAGGCATTCCAAATAGAAAAGAGGAAGTCAAACTATTTCTGTTTGCCAATCATATGTTCTTGTACCTAAAAAACCCTACAGACTCCTCCAAAAGACAACTGGATTTGATAAATGAACTCAGTAATATCTCAGGTTACAAAGCCAATCCATGCAAATCAGTAGCACTGCTATATACCAATAATGACCAAGCTTAGAACCAAATCAAGAATTCCATCCTATTTACAATAGCTGCAAAACAATAAACTTTTTTATTTTAAAGCATAAGGAAGATATTTAACCAAGGATGTGAGAGATCTCTACAAGGAGAACTACAAAACACTGAGGAAAGAAATTGTAGCTCATACAAACAAATGGAAAAACACCCCATGCTTATGGATTGGAAAAATCAATATTGTGAAAATGACCATACTGCCAAAAGCATTCTACAGATTCAATGCAATTTCTATCAATATACCAATATCATTTTTCTTTTTTTAACACTTATTTTATTTATTATTATTATTATTATTATACTTTAAGTTCTAGGGTACATGTGTACAATGTGCAGGTTTGTTACATATGTATGCATGTGCCATGTTCGTGTGCTGCACCCATTAACTTGTCATTTACATTAGGTATATTTCCTAACGCTATCCCTCCCCCGTTCCCCCACCCCACAACAGGCCCCAGTGTGTGATGTTCCCCTTCCTGAGTCCAAGTGATCTCATTGTTCAGTTCCCACCTATGAGTGAGAACATGGGGTGTTTGGTTTTCTGTCCTTGCGATAGTTTGCTGAGAATGATGGTTTCCAGCTGCATCCATGTCCCTATAAAGGACATGAACTCATCCTTTTTCATGGCTGCATAGTATTCCATGGTGTGTATGTGCCACATTTTCTTAATCCAGTCTATCATTGATGGGCATTTGGGTTGGTTCCAAGTCTGCTATTGTGAATAGTGCCACAATAAACACATGTGTGCATGTGTCTTCATAGCAGCATGATTTATAATCCTTTGGGTATATACCCAGTAATGGGATGGCTGGGTCAAATCGTATTTTTAGTTCTAGATCTTTGAGGAATCACCATACTGTCTTCCACAATGGTTGAACTAGTTTACAGTCCCACCAACAGTGTAAAAGTGTTCCTATTTCTCCACATCCTCTTCAGCACCTGTTGTTTCCTGACTTTTTAATGATCGCCATTCTAACTGGTGTGAGATGGTATCTCGTGGTTTTGATTTGCATTTCTCTGATGGCCAGTGATGATGAGCAGTTTTTCACGTGTCTGTTGGCTGCATAAATGTCTTCTTTTGAGAAGTGTCTGTTCGTATCCTTCGCCCACTTTTTGATGGGGTTGATTTTTTTCTTGTAAATTTGTTTATTTGTAGATGCTGGATAGTAGCCCTTTGTCCAGATGGGTAGATTGCAAACATTTTCTCCCATTCTGTAGGTTGCCTGTTCACTCTGATGGCAGTTTCTTTGGCTGTGCAGAAGCTCTTTAGTTTAATTAGATCCCATTTGTCAATTTTGGCTTTTGTTGCCATTGCTTTTGGTGTTTTAGACATGAAGTCCTTGCCCATGCCTATGTCCTGAACAGTATTGCCTAGGTTTTCTTGTAGGGTTTTTATGATTTTAGGTCTAACATTTAAGTCTTTAATTCATCTTGAATTAATTTTTGTATAAGGTGTAAGGAAGGGATCCAGTTTCAACTTTCTACATACGGCTAGCCAGTTTTCCCAGCACCATTTATTAAATAGGGAATCCTTTCCCCATTTCTTGTTTTCATCAGGTTTGTCAAAGAGCAGATGGTTGTAGATGTGTGGTATTATTTCTGAGGAGTCTGTTGTGTTCCAGTGGTCTATATATCTGTTTTGATACCAGTACCATGCTGTTTTGGTTACTGTAGCCTTATAGTTTGGTTTGAAGTCAGGTAGCGTGATGCCTCCAACTTTGTTCTTTTGACTTAGGATTGTCCTGGCAATGCAGGCTCTTTTTTGGTTCCATATGAACTTTAAAGTAGTTTTTTCCAATTCTGTGAAGAAAGTCATTGGTAGCTTGATGGGGATGGCACTGAATGTATAAATTACCTTGTGATACCAATATCATTTTTCAGTTAGAAAAAGCAATCCCAAAATTCACATGAAACCACCAAGAGCCTGAGTAGCCAAAGCAATCCTAAGAAAAAGAACAAAGCTGAAGGCATAATATTACACAACTTCAAATTATACTAGAATGCTCTAGTAGCCCAAATAGCATGATAATAATGTAAAAATAGACACATAGACCAACAGAACAGAGAACCCAGAAATAAAGCCTAATCCCTACAACCAACTAATCTTTGACAAAGCAAACAAAAACATATACTGGGGAAAGGACACCCTATTCAATAAAAAGTCCTAAGAAAACTGTCTAGTCACATGCACAAGAATAAAACTGGATCCCTATCTCTCACCATATTAAAAAATAACTGAAGATAAATTAAAGACTTAATTGTAAAAACTGAAACCATTAAAATTCTAGAATGAAATCTAAGAAAAACTCTTCTGGACATTGGCCTAGGCAAAGAATTTATGACTAAGACTCCAAAAGCAAATGAAATAAAAACAAAAATACGTAGTTGGACTTAATCTAGCAAGCTTCTGCATAGCAGAGGAAATACTCAAAACAGTAAACAAACTACAGAATGAAAGAAAATATTTGCAAACTATGTATCTGACAAAGGACTAATATCTAGAATCTACAAGGATCTCAAACAAATCAACAAGAATAAAATGAATAATCACCTTAAAAAGTGTGTAAATGACATGAAGAGACATTTTTCAAAAGAAGACACACAAATGGGCAAAAACTTGAAAAAAAAATGCTTAACATTACTAATTATCATGGAAACGAAAATTAAAACTACAATGAGATACCACCTTACCGTAGTCAGAATGGCCATTATTTAAATAAATCAAAAAACAAAAGTTGACATAGATGTGGCAAAGAGGGAATGCTTATATACTATTGGTGGGAATGTAAATTAGTGCAACTTCTACGGCAAACAGCATGGAAATTTCTCAAAGGACTAAAAGTAGATCTACCATTCAATCCAGCAATCCCACTATTGGGTTTATCTACTTAAAGGAAGAGAAGTCATTGTATCAAAAAGACAACTGCACTCATATATTTATCACAACACAATTCACAATTGCAAACAGGGAATTCTACCTAAGTACCCATGAAACAATAAGTGGATAAAGAGAATTTGGAATACATATACTATAAAATACTTCTCAGCCAACAAAAAAGAAATCATGTCTTTTGCAGCAACTTGAATGGAATTGGAGGCCATTATCCTAAATGAAGTGACTCAGGAACAGAAAGCCAAATACCACGTTTTCACTAATAAGTGGGAGCTAAGTATGGGTACACAGGGGTACACAGAGTGGTCTAATGCAGCAGTCCCTAACCTTTTTGGCACCAGGGACTGGTTTCATAAAAGACAGTTTTTCCACGGATTGGTGGGGATGGTTTGGATATGAAACTGTTTCACCTCAGACCATGAGGCATTAGATTCTCATAACGAGCACGCAACCTACATCCCTCGCATGCGCAGTTCACGATAGAGTCCATGCTCCTATGAATAGCTAATGCCGCTGCTGATCCGACAGGAGGCAGAGCGCAGGCAGTGATGTTCACTTGCCTACTGTTACCTCCTGCTGTATGGCCCAGTCACTAACAGGCCACACACCATTACCAGTCCATGGCCTGGGTGTTGGGGATCCCTGGTATAATAGACACTGCAGACTAAGAAGTAGGGACAGCGGGAAGAGGGTGAGGGATGAAAAATTTGCTCTTGGGTACAATGAACACTATTTGGGTGACAGGTACACTAAAAACTCAGAATTCACTACTACATAATTCATCCATACAACCAACAACCACTTATACTCCTGAAGCTATTGAAATTACAAAGAATAACAAAAAAAGATAATGAAGATTTGCCAAGCCACGCTATGATCATCCGCTCCCATCTGAGGGTCCAGCTGAAAGACCATATCCTTTTACCTTCCCTTCTAGGTATAGGCATAGGAGGCAATTCTGAAATGAGAAGGGTGGGCATCTCTGCTGGGGGACTGTTGAGAGTGGTCTGCCTCACCAAGGAAGAGACATGTGGGAAGAAATTATTTCTTTCTGTGCATCTGGGCATTGTCATGAGGCCTTAGCTCCTGGTACTCTAGCCATCATCTTGTGTTTATTCGGAGGTGATCCCGTGGAACAAGGATCTTAGAGCCAAAAGACAGAGAGAACCTGGCACCCTGTTGATACTGCAAGCTTACAGCTTTCTGACTCCTGCAAGAGCTCTGCACTGGGACTTCTTATTATGTGAAATAACGGCTTTCCCTGACTGTGTAAGCCAGTTGAGTCAGGAATTTCTGTGACCTGCTGCCAAAAGTATCTTAACTGACACAGACTACTTGAGTTGAGAGTTTCAACAGCTCATCCTCTAAACTCTTTTATTGGAATTTCTAAGTAGTAGAGTGAAGTTTTTAATTTTAAAAAAATTTTAAAAATTTTCCCTTTTAATCTTGTTTCTTCCTTCTCTCATAGCCTTATTCACCCCTTCTTCACTCCTCTCATCCTCCTCTGAGACCTTGGCAATCTCCTGCCTAAGCCTCTAAAATTTAAGTGTCCCCTCCCTGTACTTCTTCCCTCCCTCTGGGGCCTTTAATGATCTTTTCTCTAATCCATCCTGTGATACTGTTTGCCTAATCCAAAACAATACTTTCATCACGTTACCTCTCTGCCAAGAACCTGAGATGATGACCTACTTTCTGTCATATAAAGCCCAGAATTTTCAAGGCCCTCCAAAAATCCAATCCCACCCTATGTATTCAATATAAGATTCCTTTCTGTGCTCTCCTCCACACACCCTATTTTGCTCACATATTTAACTCCTCCCTAACTGCCTCCTTGTTTCATGGCCCTTTGTCAAATGCTACCCATCCTTCAAGTCTCCAATTAAATTTTGCCTCCTCCTTTCAGCTTCAACCTCTCGTTGTTATTATAATCAGTAATGATATTTGGTACTTAGATTAAAACAATGCTGTGTCAGTAGCTTAAGTACCAAATATCATTACTGATGGAAATGATGGTACGATTTAATTCTCCATTAGGGTAAAAAAATTAAAGTTTTTTTTTACTGACAGAGCACAAAGTACTGTTACTTAAATTTCATAGTGAATGTAGCTGCTTACATGTATTTTGATATTTCTACACTTTTGAGAGTTAGCAATTCATCTGATCCTATTTGGGAAATCTTTCTCTCAGTGACACTGGTACTGTTAACAGTCTTCTGCTGGTTTAATGATACTGAGTTTTGTCTCCATTATAAAGCACACATAAACTATGCTAAAGTATTTTTATTGCCATGGCAATTCAATTAACATTTCTGGGACACTTCTCTTTTAATTATCTCTCTCTCTTCCTTCCCTTTCTCTCTCTCGCACTCTTTCTCTCTTTCTCTGTCTCTCTCTCACACACACACACACGCACAAACACACAACCCAGTCCTATTCATTGTCAGTCACACAGTAGATGCTAAATAAGTAACTTTGATCCATTTCACCTACTAAATATTTCTTGAATCCTCTCTATTTCCATGGTCACCACTCTAGTCCTAGCTAGCCTCTCCTCCTTTTCCTGTATGTTTTTTTCCCCTCAATCCTTTCTCTATAGAGCAACCAATGTAATATTTCAAAACTATATCCAATCCTGATTAAAATACTTATTCAACAGCTTCTTAAGGGCCAGGCTAAAGGCCAAAGTCACTGTAGTGAGTTTGAGGGATGTCAGAGCTGATGGGGTGGGGGAGGACAACATGACCCCCAGATGGCAGTAGCACACAGTGAGCTTAATTTGGAAGACACTTAGGTTGCCTGTGAAGGAAAGTCCCTCACAGCATGAAACCTCGCAGGGCTAACAAAGGCGCCACCACCCAAAAGGGCAGAAGGTCAAGGAACTCCCAGGGGAGAAGGGCATTATGATCCAGGCAATGTCATGAGCAACACAGTAGACAGCCTCAGCTGCTAAGGGCAGCAGCAGCTAGGAGTCTTTGATCACCCCAGGGTTGTCTTACATATGGCTAGCAGGCAGGTACAGTTTTACAGAGTGCACAAGGCAAACACCCTCTAAATGGTTAAAAACCTGCTTCTTTGTGCTATATTTGAAACAACTGGATGTGTTAAAAACTTGACTTAAAAACTACCGAGCTTTTTAGCTAAAGTTTCAGATCCGCTGTGAAAAAGGGAACCACTTAGGGCCAAGACGCAGGGGTTACCTTTGGATTGTTTATGTCTGTGTAAGTCATTACCCTGACCTTTGGGCCCTCTTCTCCAGTCTCTCCCACACCCCTCCCCACTCACTGACCACTATCCCCAGGGACTGGAACTCTCCTCATGTTTGCAAGGTATTCTCACCATACAGGAAATGTGTGCCCCTTCCACACTCCTGCTTCCTTACTGAAGGCTACCCATGCTTAGATCCCATTATTCTGCCTCTGATTTGATCAAATGCTCCTATAAAATACTTTCACAGTGCCAGGTGCCCTTAGTGCTATGTATTTATCTGAGTGCAATTAATTAATTGTGAATGGTGTCCTTAATTTCTGCTTTCCTGCTGGGATTCAAATTCCCTGAGGCTCTACCCCCAGAAGCTGGTACAATGACTTACCCATAGTAGATATACAATAGTAGGTATACAATAAATACTCATTGCATGAAGAAAAAATGCCTGGAAGAGAGAATGGGTTAATAAAATACCCAATAACCTGAATAATGTGAAAATGTGAAACCAAATTTTAATTTTTTTTTTTTTGTTACTAACTGGCACATTCATTTAAAACATATTTGTCATCCAAGGTTATTAAAAATTCTTAGATATTTTTATCCAGGATTATTAGAATTTTAAAATATTTACCCAAGTCTCACCACTATGAAACCCTTTATTACAAATATATGATCCCAGGGAGTCAATAATACTTTCAAACTGTACCATATATATCATTGAAAACTGAATAATACTGGAGAAATCTATGAAAATATTTAAAGTCAAATTATGTACCAGCTCAAGAATTTAACATAGCAGAATTTAGTCTGTAAAGAAATACAAGCACCAAGTTTAAAAGAATATTAAATCACTGTTTATACTGGCAAGATAACTCTAAATCACCTTACTGGCCTTTCTAGAAGGAATTTGAAAGATGTGAAGTAAGTGGCGGGAAAGGTTGTTCTTATAATGTTATTTTTGTGGGTTTCAATATAAAATCAAAAGATTAAAATCATTTTAAAGCAATTTTATTATAATGTTTATTCTAAACTCATATTTCTATACAAAACTAGTAATTGAAGTTAGGTCATTTTAGGTTAAAACTACTCAATAATTTTGTGTTTTATAAGTGTTCATAAGTTTCATCCATAATTTTAAAAGAACACTAGTCACTTTCTTACATAATATATGGCACAATCTTTATGCCATAATACTGAAAGAACATAATGCTGTACATTTTAAATCAATTTTAACAGTGGCCTTTATTTCTTCTCACAAGCTATTATTAAGATACAATGCAGTTGTAAGAAATTTTATGTAAAAAAGTGTATCAGTCAACTCAAATGAACTCTTGCTCCCAATGATGACAAATTATCCTCTAACTAAATCAGCTAAGATAACTCACAATCACTCTAAAATTAATTCCCAAATCAAGAGTTTAACAAGTGGTACTTCTAAAGCCCAACTTTTATATTGCTTTGATACCTGGAATTAATGTGATTCTTTTAGAAATCTAGTGACTTGTAGAATCATTAAAAAAAAAAAAAAAAAAATTGAAGTTCACTTCACTCATTTGTGACTTATACTGTCCTTCCAAAAACTTTTAAAGAAGTCAGCTAACTAAACAGGGGCAAAGAAATCAGAAATCTCTGAAGCAGGCAGATAAACAGAAATTAAACAATTTATCTCAAACTATGATATTTACTGTGGCTTTAAAGAGTAAGAGTTACCAAACACTGTTTTCCATTTAAGTTAATGTGGTATCTCCATGGAAACTGGGAAAAAAAAAAAAAGTTGTGTAAATTGTAAATGTATTAAATTAGTTGGTCTGCTGGGGGAGCAGACAGAAAGAAAGGTTTCCAGAGAAAGCACACGCCCATTGGGCAAAGGTCAGTGAAAATGAAACATTATGTATTTTGAAACAAACAAATAATCTTTTTAAAATACAGATTTTTAGATAAATACTTGATAAATTAATATCAAACAGATGAAGAGTTTAGTGCTTTTTTAATATCCAGCTGTAACCCAACTCTCAAAATACCTGGGACAGAAAAAGTTGCAAAATAAATATTGGAAACAGAGTTAGTTACATTTTTTTTTTTCTAATCAGTAGAGATAAATGTTCTTACTCCCTCTAGCCCCATGAATAACTTTCCATCATGAGTTTTGTTGGACTAACCCAGTCTTTCAATAGGCCTAGTGTACTGAAAAAAACAAAGAAATGTACTTTAGTTTCTGTTTTACATAACTATACCTTGCAAGAAAATGATCAGGAAAATGGGTAAATGCATGAACCATTAGTGGTGGTGGCATGGCCAATTCCTGAGAATACAACATCCAAAGTCAAAGTGATTTTGAGAAATTAGAGACGACGCTGGAACAAAACAGAAACGGATTTAGCATGCGCAACTGGAAGGGATACATAGGTGTATATAGTGATTAATAACACCAGACTATATATATATGAAAGAATAGATTTTGCATGCATTCATTCAAAATAAATGGTAACATTTAATACTGTAAGGCAGTGGACCAAGTTAGGTATATAGACCCTGGAGTCAGAATGCCTGGGTTTGAATTGCAGCCTCATTAATTACTAGTTGAGTCACCCTTAGGTAAGTTAATTAAAGTTCCTGTCACACATCCTTTTCATCTATAAAATGGGGTTAATGTGTAGCATCTACTAAGTTATTGGAAGAATTCAGTAAGGTGATATTATAAAGATAATAATTTTTAAGTAGGTGATGGGCACATAATAAATTCTATATATGAGATTGTTAAATAAAGTCACATTACATAAGTAATGAAAACATGATCACATAGGCCAATAAGTCACTGTTAACTACAAAGTGTTATAATTAATGATCCTAGCAAGACTCAAGGCATAAAACAGTGGCAGAGTAAGCCTGAAACAACATTATCTGAATTTCCCGGAGTTTTAAGCAGGTGCTATTTTTGGGTAGAGTTCCTTTAGAAGTTTAGAGTTTAGGATTGGAAAATTAGGTCATAATTCTGATGAATGAGGAGAGACTAGAATGTTTCACACTGACCTTTGATCAGAATAACTGTCCTAACAAAGAACCTGATGATTCATGCTCAGTATCTTCCCAGAAGATAGAACAAGAAAAAATAAGCAAGCACATTGTGAAGGCTTTTGGCTAGATATCTGGAAACATTTCTATACCACAAGAATTGCTAAATATTAGAATGGATTGCTGAAAGGGGATCAAGAGTCTACTCCTTTGGAAGTTTTTCAAACAAGGATAAATAGAGTCTATCTGATCTCCTTGCGATAGTTTAAAATCAGCACTGAGTGAAGACTGATGGTGCAAACTGCCCCTTGAAGGCCTCCTCCTTCCCAAGCATTCTCTGAAAGTATAACTTTATATATTCCCTATCATACTTCCTCATCTGTTGGGTGTCTATTCTACCCTAGAATAGAAAAGGGCAACGCTATTTCACAATTGTGAGTTCTGAGTAAAACTTTGATAATGTCATGATGAAGCATAATGTCCTTATTACTTCTCAAGTTATTTCACTAAGCAAGCTACCTGCAAATAGCTTTCAATTAGAAACAGCTGTCATGAATCTGAAGCCTGAACAGCAATTCTTTTAAATTTATGTGCCCTGGCAGATTGAAGACACATGAAATTCCTCAAGCAAACCATTAGATGCCCAATCAAGGCAAAGGATAAAAAAAGAGTTTAAGAAAAGATAACCACTTACACTAGATAATTAAACATAAACAGTATCAAGAACTAGGGAGGAGAGATAGTGTTCATGTAACAACAGGATATATTTCCTAAGTGATTCTTAAAACAGCAATAGGTAGCATTAAGTAAAGTTGATTTTTAAAAAAAACAAGTATATCCTTAAAAAACACAATTATCTTTCAATTCATTATTTTCCTATTAAATGTGCCTCTGACCCTGTGGTGACCTGCATCTTGATTTATGTCTACCAGCATCAAAGGACACAAGGCTTAAAGCAAAGTTAACAGTGTGCCCTTACTCATGGAAAGTAGGTGAGTTTAAAAAAAAAAAGTGCACACATTTTAGAAATTCATAGCTAATAAGCAAACACTGTAATTGTAAAAAGGTGGGGAGCAGACAAAAAACCAAAACCAAAAACAAAAACCTCTTTAAATATGCACTGAAGAATTTACATGAACCCCTGGGAATGTCCTCAACAAACAGTCATGGTGACTACAGAAATTGTTTTACACTGAAAATCTTCACTTTGATATTAAAGAGATGTGCCTGATGCTGAGGATGAACTCTAGTCTCCTGAGTGTCCCATTATCCGCTAAAGAATACCGAAGCAATTTAAAAACACCTATTTTCTTCTTTGAGATATCTTATCTGAAATCATGTTGGAAAACATCTGTGTGCTTAAAAGATACCGTTTGAAAAAGCTCAGATTAAAGGAGAAAAAGTTTCTAGAAGTGATCCATACTACAAACCTTTTAAAAAGTTGAATTCCCTGAGATTTGGGGAGGGAAAAGAAGCGAAGTTGATCCTTATCAATTAATTAAAAAGAATGAAATAACAGTAGACAAAGGAGAAGGAGAGTTAAGAAACTTAAGGAGCTGTGAGGACAGTCGCTCTCTATTTAATTGATTAACAAATTAAGGAGTTCTGGAAAAGAAGGAAGAAGTAACAAGGATAGAAAAGTAGTCTTATAATTCACCACAGATTCTTCCTTAGACTCACCAAAGGGAGTATCTGGCTCTGAATTGAAAAAGCTCCTTCTATGCGTTTGGTAATTTGCGCCTCTTTTTTTTCCCTTTGGCAATGCTCAAATTTATTTAAATGTGTTCATTTCAGTGTAAGTAAAAACCCTCACTTCTACAGCTTGAAAATCATAAGAAAACAGCAATTCCACAACATATCGAAACTGTGATGTTCCAAGATATCTGCAAAATGCTTTTCATCCATCCACCAGTTACTTGGCAAAAAGCAGAGAGAGGCTGATGGAAATTCAGCGTTTTGACTTGACGATCTGAGGTCACTAAGGACTTCAGCTACCCCGTTTGAGCAGCCCGCGCCCTCGCAGCATCTCCAGGCCTCCCTTGGCCTCTCTCAGTTCAGTTCTTTAGCAGCCAAAGGATTATCTCCTCCCGACACGTTTCATTCACAGAGCCCCAGAGAAGCTCGGATTCGGTTGGAGCTAAGAGCCGGAAAACAAGCACCCAGACTGCCGAGCAAGTTGTCGGAGACCAAGTGCTACACACACTGGCGCCGAGAGAAAGGGTGGGCGCTCTCAGCTCTTGGTGGAGCAATGCCAGTGGCTGGGCATGCGGGGGACACGGGGCCCCCGGACCCGGACCCGAATCCCCAGCTGAGCCACCGGCTGAAGTTGACTGCTCGCTGGCAGACAAGGCCGGCTCCGGACCGAGTGGCGGGGTGTCCCCGAGCCCTGAGTGACTAACAGCAACTGGAGAAGCACTGAGGAACCGTAACGGGAAAGCCTGCCCCACATCTGAAACAGGCAGCCCGTGAAGTCCCCAAACCAGCCTTGAAATGCCGGCGTCCGGAGGCCAGGTCCCCGGCGAGGGTCCCTCCCAGCCTTGCCCGCCCCCGGCCCGGGCGCCCTGCGCTCTGCCCCAGGGAGGACAGGAAGAGGGGAGAGAGGGGCTGGGGGAGCCCTCTGCGTCTCTCCACCGCCCCTGCCGGCGCGAGGGCGGGAGTTGAGAAGGCGCCACTCAGACTGTGGCGCTGGGCAAACTGCGGTGGCAGTTCTTCCAAGTTTGCCCGAACCAGAGCGCGGGGTGAGCGCCCGGCTCGGCTCTCCGTCTGCGCCTTGCAGCCGCCCCGGAGTGTCCCGGGCTCCCTGGCCGGCCTGGCCTGAGCCATCAACTAAGGGGTAGAAGGGCGCGAGAGCAGAGGCAGGCGGGAGCGAGGGTGTTCCCGTGTGTGCACACAATGAGGCAGCGGAGACGCACACCTTCCCCCGCCGGAGAAGCCGCAGGAGCATCCGCAGCCCAGCTCGGAGACGCGGAGTCCCGTAGAGCGGTGGCAGAAAGTGGGCACCAACTCAGCAACAGGGGGAAGGAAGGGGGCGCCGGGCAGCCAGGGGGACGTGCGGCAGCCGAGGGCTGCAGCCAGCCCTTGCCGCGCGCCCGCGCTTACCTGCGATCTCCTGGTAGGGGATGTCCGCCAGGCTGAATCCCTTGGCACCGTACGCCTGGCGGACCTCTCCGCAGCTCCGAGCCTTCACATCCGCCCCGGCCGGGAGGGACAGCAGCAACCCCAAGAGGGGAAGAATCACAGCCCCAATCCAAGAAGGCATGGTGCAACATACAAATCCAGCTCGGTAAACCCCACGGCCGGTGCGCTCTTCACCTTGCCCCTCAAGCCGAAAGCCCGCCAGAGGCAGCGACGCGCTCCTTGTCGCTGCCCAGCGTCACCCCCTTCCGCCAGCCGAGGGGACGAGCAGCGCAGCCCTCTGGACTGCGCTCAGCAAACTTTTATAAGCCAGATGGAGGATGGCAAGCCAACAAGGGCTGGCTGGGAAGGCTGCTTGCCTTGCTCCTCTAGCCCCCAGATCGAAACGGTGCAATCAAAACGAGGAAGAGAAGGAAGAGAAGTGTTTAAAAAAACACCATGGGGGCTCAGAGCTGCAATCCGAGTTCCCGGCCGCAGAATCCTGGAGCGCTGCGGGCTCGGCTCGCCGGAGTGTGCGGCGAAGGTGGGAACGCGCACCGGCTCTCCCGGGAGGGAGACGGACAAGCGAGAGCGAGTGTGTGTGCGCGCGTGTGTCTGTTGGTGTGAGCGCGAGGTTCTTGGGGATGTGTGTGCGTGGAGGTATGTGTTGGGGATATACGAGATCTAGGGGAAACCTCAGCTTAACACAGGCTGTGAGAGCCTGTGAGAGTCCTCCTGAAATCGGAAGAGAGAAATCCTGGAGACAGACACTGGAGGCAAGAAGGAAGGAGAAAGGAGGGGGGAGAAAGAAACGTGCTACACATTGCACGGCCGAAATTCACAGGCCGAATCAAAGGCAAAACCTGGAGTGGATCTCTTCCTACTCGGTAGAAAGAAAGGGGAAAAAAAGAAAAAGAAACGTTCCTATTTTCTCATTCGCTTCACATCCTTTATACCGATCTGAAATGACATCAATAAGCAATCTAGAAAGACAAGGTAATTTAAAGTCATTAACACGTTATTAAGCTGTGTTTTTATGGAGGTAAAGGAGAACGCAGTTCCAATTGTTGCTCTTCATGTATGTCCCTGACCTACTGAAACACAAAGCCAGAGTGGAAATAGTCACATACGGGAGTTCCTGGGTGGCAGAGCACAATCACGACTGTAACTAGTTGTCTCATTTCTGTTTGACTTTGTTTTTTTCTAAAGGCACATATTACATACCGGTAGTTCTTTATTTCAAAAGGTTTGGTTCTAGACTCAACAATTTCCCCTTTTCTTATTTCAAATATTCCATAGCCTTAGATCAGAAATCATTATGCTTAGGTTTCTAATGTGTGGAGGATCAGGAAAGCTAACAACCAGACCACAGAAGCAACAAAAAAAGGAGAGAACAAGGGTCAGAGGTGCATAAAGGGACACAATGGGGGAAGGGAGGTGGTATCTTCCCTCTTACCAGATGCCTTCGCATAGTAGACTAACATTTTCTTCCAAATTAACGTAATTCTCAAGTGGAGAATCAATCCAATTTCTTCTTCCTGTCTCCATTTACACTGATGTTCTGTGAACAGGACAAAAGTGAAAATTCAGGTTTGCCTAATTGACTTTGTTATGCTAATGGACGCACTGAAGTCAGCTGGCAGAAGTGTGTGTTGAAACCCAGAGCTCCTGAAACTACTAAGATAGTTTAATGAAAACCAAGACAAAATAATAATAATAGTGTTTACTCACTTACGTGGCTATATGTATCATAGGTCAGCACATTATTCAGAAACTACTAGAAGGTAATGCCCAGTTTTGTGGAGCTCATGTATGAAGCTACACGTGAAGATGTTTTCCTGATGATGGTGTGAATGACCAGAATGGCTCAGGAAGTTTAAATCATTCAATTTGTCATTACCATCACATTAGCTACATTGTCTTCCTCTCTTTATAATAAATTTCTCCTCTCCTAACCAACAAAAAGACTCTCAAGATTCAACCTCATTTAACCTCAAACGCTTTAAAAATGAAGTCGACTTATTTACAGAGCCACTTTGTCGTCTTCTAACTCATAGGGCAAAACAAAACAAAACCAAAAAAAAAAAAAAAAATTCCATAGCTAAATCTTTCCGAAAAGGCAACACACTTAACTTTTTTCCTCTTAAAATTTTAGCACAATTGTTTGCTTTCACAATATTTCTGCTAACTGGCAGATCTTAAATCACTGAACTTATTTTCCCTCAACATGGAAGTCAAGATAAAATATATTCTAGTATGTTTGTGGACAAACAGTGAGGTTGATAGGATCAGGAATTGTAGTCAAGTCATTACTTCTGGGATATCTGACAATGTGACTTCTTTCAAACTTCTCTTTGTATCATAGACAAGCATTATGCACTCCAGAGGAAGGGGGTAAAAACACACACCTCCTATCCTACCATCTTATCCTGGGACTCATTGTAATTTACCCTGACTCAGTATAGCAGATAATTCATTTTTTTAAATGGAGGCATAGGAAGAATGGGTAAAAGCATAGTATATGTGGTTTTAAATTATTTGAAGATCAGCTCATTGTTAAGTATTGAATCAGCACTCAATGCCGCTATATAGCACTAGACTCTTGTACGCAGTCCCCATACTTATAAAATGATCTTAGAATTTGTGGCAAAGATACTATATGAAAAGAATTACTAAGCATAAATAGATGAGTTTAATTCCATCAGGAGAGTCAAATAGTTTAGTGTAGGTTTGTGAACTCAAGTCAGACCAAAGAATTAGATAACTTGCTTTACTGGTGACCTTAACCCTGCCTGGTCCATTTGTTGAGTAATGTCACACTGTTTGCAGTGGTGTAAGAGACAAAGTTAAACATTCCAGTTAACACTGAGAGCCACAGCAGGAGCCTAGACAAGGTATTGGAATGAGAATGGAATGTTATGGAAGTTCCTGGAAGAGGTCTAACCAGACAGGAGAGAGGTCATGTGGAGGAGTAGACATCTGGTTTAGACAAAAAGGTCAGCTAATGGCTGGAACCCTAGCTGTAGTATTTATATTGTGTGTAGTAGGAAAAAAGAACATGAATAAATGTCATACAAGAGGAAGCAAACAAGGCCAAGCGCGGTGGCTCATGCCTATAATCCCAGCACTTTGGGAGGCCGAGGCAGGCAGATCACCTAAGGTAGGGAGTTTGACACGACCTTGACCAACATGGAGAAACCCCGTCTCTACTGAAGATACAAAATTAACTGGACGTGCTGGCACATGCCTGTAATCTCGGCTCCCCGGGAGGCTGAGGCAGGAGAATCACTTGAACCTGGGAGGCGGAGGTTGCGGTGAGCCGAGATGGCGCCATTGCGCTCTAGACTGAGTAACGAGAACAAATCTCCGTCTCAAAAAAAAAAAAAAACTAAGCAAACAAATAGCATGAGGTAAATGGATACCTAGAATAGGACAATGAAAAATGGAAAGATGTAGATAGAGTCTGAGGAAAGGATTGGCATGAGTTGGTGCTTGGTTCAATACACAAGAAGAATTACTAAATATTTATTTTAAGATTGTGTCTCTGTTGAGTGTGGTGGCTCACGCCTATAATCCTACCACTTTGGGACGCTAAGGAGGGTGGCTTGCCTGAGCTTAGGAGTTAGAGACCAGGCTGGCCAACATGGTGAAACCCCTTCTCTACTAAAAATACAAAAAGTTGTTGGGTGTGATGGTACATGCCTGCAGTCCCAGCTACTTGGGAGGCTGAAGCAGGAGAATCCTTTGAACCCTGGAGGTGGAGGTAGCAGAGAGCCAAGATCGCGCCCCTGCACTTCAGCCTGGGAGAAAGAGTGAGACCCTGTCTCAAAAAAGCAAAACAAAACAAACAACAACAACAACAACAAAAAAGCTTGCATCTCATTAGGAAAATATGGTATGCTTAATAAGCCAATACAACTCCTGTTTATACAGTACTTTCACATCCCAGCTGGTTTTCACAACAGCCCTTTTTGGGCATCACATGAATGGAACCTCAGAGACTTTGAGTTGTAGAGAATAAAAGACGTAGTCTTGAGGAGCAGCTATAGGTGACAGACAAGTCGAGCAGCCCCTGTCAGTCACATATCCCACAGTCATCACTATTTCTTTTTCGTTTCTCTAAGACTGATTATGTCAGCGGGCATTGTGCTCACCATCAAGGGATGAATCACAATTAGCACTTTACCCTATTCCATTAACTGGTGTAGGAGTGGGTGTAAGACCCATTTCTAGCCAATGTGATTTATGGAGATTTCTGGAAAAAAAAAAAGTGTTTTCACTGATTAAAGGAGCAGAAGGGTCATTTTGCATCAGCCTCCTGCCTTCTTAGAGCTACACAGCCAACCTTCTGAGTAAGAGACAAGACATTGCTAGAAGACAGACAATGACAATAGAGGGATGCAAAGAACCTAGATCCTTGAGTTCCTATTTGAGTCACCAAACCAACCTTAGGACTTCCAACCTCTGGGCTTCTTGTTAAATAATTAATAAATATCCTGTTGTTTATGCCATTGTTACTTGGTTATTCTACCGTTTACAAGTGAAAGCAATTTAACCTATACACCAAACTCAATGAATAGAGATATCTCAATGAATGAGATAAATTAAAGGCAAGAGACAGTGAATAGTTGCAAAGGTAAGAAGAGAACAAAAACATTAGGTAGCATTGTGGAACCCAGGTGAGGACATTTTCAAACACAAAGCAAATTGTAGTGGACAAGAAAGACATGGAGATAATGGTACTTGGACAATGATAAGGAAGTTTACTGGAAATTTTGAGAGAAATATTTTAGTATAGTAAACTGGGTGGATGCTAAACCACATGGAGTCGTGTGTGAAGTAGATGGAAAGAATATGGAAATACCAGGTAAAACTGATTAGAGCATGGTAACTGTATGTAGAAGGGGTAGAGAGGTAGTCGGAAATTTTCTAAAACTTCCAGAAGTTTCTAAAACTTCAAGGAAGAATGAGTAGACATAAAAAGAGAATGAAATCCAATATGATCTTACTGGGTTGGTTGATTTTAAATTTTTCTTCTCATCTGCATTTTTCATGTTTTCTACAGTAGAGATTAGTCCTTGGTTAAGAGATAAAAAATAGTGTTTTGACACGAGTATGTCACATGTTTAACAAAAATACAAATTATAGCATTTGGTTCCTGTTTTACAAAGTGAAAAGGTCTTACCCTATCTCATGTAAGTAAAACAATTGGCTATTAATATGTTTCTGAATAAAATAATAACTCTGAAAAGTATGAAGTGTCTCATGTTAATTTTTTAAAAGCCTTGGGTTTATAAAGAAAAAAAAAAGCAGAGCTACAACAGAATTTATCATCCTTTTGCTCAGTTATAGTAATCATAAATGAAAAAATGGGTGAATTTTAGTTTTTTCTTAGTATTTTTTAGATCAAAGTTGGACAAATAACTTCAAATAAAATCTTATGAAAACAGGAGAATGGACTTGAAGTGCCTATTCCACATCTCAGCTTGGCACAAATCAAAATCGCTTAGTTAACCTGCCTCTTGAAAAACACGGCCTGTAATGAAAAAGCTGTCAGAAATTTAACAACAGTAGCTCTGCCAGGTGCCTGGATAATGGGAACGTTGCTGAGTTACAGAGAAAGAAAAGGTAAACTTGGGTGAATAATGACCAGAAATGGTGAAAATCTTTCATTTCCATCTTGTGGTTCATATCCAATGAAATCCTAATAGTTCATTTAACATTTATTGAGCCTTAAATATATACCTAGTGCTAATATAAACCAATTAAAATTATATCTTTAGGGCAGCTGAGAACAAACTGGGTTGCTAATGATCTCTTGGGGGAAAACCAAACACTGTGGGGCAGCAGATTCTTCTTGTCTTGAAATATTCTTCTAAGACTCTGAAGCCAGAACTGTTTGGCTTCAAAGAAAGGAATCATGTGATCTACTTAACCAGATTTTCTCCTAAAAGTTATAACAGGGTTTATCCAAGAGAATTGAAAGGACTCTAGTTATTTAGTTATGTTTAGTCTTCATATATGTCAGAAACTTAGACAATAAAAATATTCCATATAATCTTAAGATCTACTCATTGTTACGTAAAATATTACTATCAACAGTCAAGAACACAGAATAGAAAATATATTAAGGCATCACAATGATTTAAAATACTATTTTCAGGCCAGGTGCAGTGGCTCACACCTACAATCCCAGTACCTGAGGCCAGGGGTTTGAGACCAGACTGGACAACATAGCAAAATCCTATCTCTACAAAATACACAAAAATTAGCTGGCTGTGGTGGGGTGCACCTGTAATCTCAGCTACTTGGGAAGCTGAAGTGGGAGGATCACTGGAGCCTGAGAGGTCAAGGCTGCAGTGAGTGGTGATAGTACACTGCATTCCAGCCTGGGTGACAGTGAGACTCTGTCTTAAACAATAAAATTAAATAAAACACTATTTTTAAATGTTCATATATATTAATGACCCAGGAGTCTACTCTTCATTGATTCTAAGTGATTTTCATGCCTAGAACTGCATCTTAGGTATTAAATATATTTAAATATTGAGTAACCAAATATTTACTTTCAAAAATTGCTGTTAAGACTATGCCTTGGAACAATCTTGACAAATGTACTACTGGCTAAGCATCATTTCATAACATCATTAGGAAAGTTTATTGTATAGCAGGAAGAGTTTCATTTTGACTTGAAGGCTCACAATATTAATAGATGCATTTGACAATGCTATTATTTGAAGCTCACGCATTTTTGAAGTGTTTCCAAATCAGATATGTAAATGTAAGAGTGATGAAGGTGAAAAACCTATCACAAATGAATAAACTTGCATTTTTGTAATTAATAAAAGATTGTCTAACTGTGTCTTGTTATAAATTCACATATTAATATTGTGAGAGATGATTCTGTAGCTAAGCAGTAAATTTGACACACCTGGATTATTAAAACCATGCTTCTTGCCAGTCATTATTCTGGTGGTTTGGCTTTTGTGAAGGATGAATGAAGCTTTGCATAGTTTTCAGATCATCTGGCATCATAAACAATGGCATTCCTTAAGGCAAGTGGATAACAACACAGACTTATTCGGTAGGGAATAGCTCTTCACATGACGCTAACTTTCATCAATGGAACATTTACTCTTTATTAAAATGGTTTCACAGATTTAAAGGCCCTGAGTTAATTATCTGTTGTTAATTATTTTGACATTAAACAAGCAGTATGACAGACTTAGTTTTTGGAAAACACTGATAATCAACCCATAAAATATTGCTGTTATTTCTTACTACCTGCAGGCCTCTGCTTTTGTAACTGTTTTCTATGCAACATCAGCTTAGAAGGCACCTGCTCAGAAGGAGCAGTAAGATACAATTTTTTGATTAAGCTTTTTAAAAATGTTAATATAAACTAACATAAGAGGATGAAAACAAAAAAATTACTTAAACAAATTACAAAATTGTTTGACTTGTTTGATTAGAATTAAAAAACTGAAGACATTTTAAGATACTAATATGACTAAACCTTGCTATCTATGATCATATAGTGATATGACATTACTTTTAATAATTGAAACCAATCTGAATACTCTAAAATTAAGTAACATACTCAAAGCTTTTAATTTGGGAAGTTTTCTAATAACTTCAAAATACAATAATTAAATTCATTCAATATTATTGTAAATTACCATAGATTCTAGCAAAAAAAAAAAATTGAGTGAAAATTTTGAACAGATTATCTGCTTTATCTAGTGGTATATGGAAGTCAATAAAACATATTTGTTTTCTTGTTACACCATAAGGCAGTATCATTTCAGTCAGCTTTTCTCTGTTCATTGCTATAGTCACATACATCCCAGTTAGAAGCCATAAAAATGACTATTGTTTGGTCATAAGAAAGACAGAGTAGGAGAGGGCCGGGCATGGTGGCTCAGGCCTGTAATCCCAACACTTTGGGAGGCCGAGGAGGGTGAATCACGAGGTCAGGAGTTCAAGACCAGCCTGGCCAACACAGTGAAACCCTATCTCTACTAAAAATACAAAAATTAGCCGGGCATGGTGGTGCGAGTTTGTAGTCCCAGCTACTCGGGAGGCTGAGGCAGGAGAATTGCTTGAACCCGGTAGGCAGAGGTTGCAGTGAGCTGAGATTATACCACTGCACTCCAGCCTGGGTAACAGAGCAAGACTCTATCTCAAAAAAAAAAAAAAAAAAAAAAAAAAAAAAGGAAAAAAGAAAAAAGAAAAGAAAGGGAAGGAGAAAACAGCCAGGTTGGTATTAATATACCATTCTACAAAGAAAAACTCAAAAATCTTAATGGAACCAGGTCAACAACATGAGTCTACTGATATACCAATAACCAGGCTGATTCCTAAAAATGTCTGATTCTTTTATAATGAATGTCATCTATTAGGCCAGTTACAAGAAACTATTCCATTCTTATTTACATAGCTTCTCAAACTCCAACCATTCCCCATCATGACTGGAGTGAATATACATGGACATCAGGAGGACAAAGAAAATTTGTTTCTTCAACTTAGTCATCAGTAGGAGTAAGTACAAGAACTGAGCAATAAAATATGCTTTCTACTAAGTCAGGAAAACAACTCTGCCATATGGCCAGACAAACCTGTAGCATATTCTTTGTCAATGCCAACATTTTCAATTAAGATTTTTATGCACAAGTGATTTTGTTTTAGTTTTGATTCCTTAAAATGATCACAAACATACTTCCATCTTCCACACTGAGCAAAGTTTCCTAACCATTGTGTGACTACATTAAGCCCAACTGTGTCACATTCTGGGTTTACAGCCTGCATAATAAATACCAACTATCAATAATCTTTAGATCTATGGATAGAAAATAGCACTGATCTTGATCTCTATTGTTTATTGGTAAGTCAAAATCTAAGCTTAAGTTTGCTGAATTTACATCAAACATGTAAGGCCAACATCCTATGTTCTTTATCAGCCACAGAAAATTCTATTGTATTTAGCTTCATATAACACATCATTGTGTTTTATTTGAAGAATATGGTCTATTTGCCTTCACAGCCTGAACTCACTTCCAGGCAATCATTTTTAAAACTTGCTTCTATATTAACTTCACACATTTTATTACATTTCAGGGGGAAATAATTAAATGTTTGTGAGAGAGCAAATCTGGTGTATATTTTTTAAGTTACTTGAAGCAAAAAAAAAAAAGTCTAAGCTAGCCAGTTGGAAGTTCCATCTACTAATGATCTGTTTCCAGGGAGGTGTCTGAAGCAAGCAAGCATAGAAACAGGCAGCGATGTGCCTTTGGATTTCTCCTGATGTTCATTTGCAATCATAGCCCATCAATGTTGAGGACATTACTAAGCAATCCAGTGCTGTTTGCTTGTAATTGGTAAACTGTCTTCCAAAAAAAACATCTTTGGGCTTCACAAACACCCTAGTCATAGAGCCATTAGAGAATGAATGTCTTTACTGTACAGGAGGACCTCTATGAATAATGAATAGGGCTCTATTTTTCCTGGGAAACAAACATGTACCGGCATGTTCGTGGTAATGAACAGTATTGTGAGTGTGCATAGCATAGAAGGACACTAAATCTGCTCTGACTTCCACCTTAATTTAAGTAGATAACTGATTTTAAAACCCCATGGAGAGTTAAACAAGCTTATTTTAAATTTGTAACATGCTGCCTGGCTTATATGTTGCTTTTACAAGTTCAAAAATAATGATTTAATACAAAAATGGAAGAGATGAAGGATCATCTTACAGTCTTTAAGGGGCAAGACAGGCTTACACAAATTCGAGAGGAGAAGAAAAGAACATTTGAATACAGTATTTAAGAAACTAGAATTTCATTTTTACTTTACACTCGAAAACAGTGATCGTGATTCTCTGGGGTACACATAAAAAATAGTCTGTACTGCACAAATTACAACCAAATTTAGATATTTGCCCAAGAAATATTTCAAAAAATAACTAACAAGAAGTAAGATCTAAGATTTTTTAAATGATAATGCCCTTTCAAAGTGTTTAAAACTATTTGCCTTTTCCTTTAGAAAAATCATGAAAGGACTTAATGTATTTTGTAAATTATGTTCATAATGATTTTACTTACAAAAGATATAATTTGCTAGTCTGTTTTCATAATGAATGAGAGCTTAATGAATCACACTTACTTCACCATTCAACAAAAATATAGGGCATCACAACATTGAATTGAAATATTCACTAGAAGTCTTCGGACTTTGGCAAGAAGATTTCTAGATTTTTTTTTTTTTTTCCATTCTTGTGGGCAAAACATGTTCTTCAAATTTACTTAAAGAATTACTTAACCATCATGCAAAACTATTATGTATTGCAATTGGTAGCAGCTCAGATGGAAAATTTTATATTTATATAATGGTCATGCATTTTCACAGGCCACAAACTCAGGTATAAGAAATGGAACCTCCTTTATTTTCCTGTAATGGAATTTGAGTTCTATTTCAAATCTTTCTTCTACTCAGTAGGAGAAAATTTTATCTTGCTACTTCCAGGTAAATTTAGTCACATAAGAATTTTTTCAGACATATCTCCCTTCCCAGAGAGGGTTCTTTTTTCCCATGAGGATATGGTGAGACAGCCAGATATTGGTGAAAGCAGATCAATCATCTAAATTCTTGGTCATTGCTATGTTCTAGAAGCATTTTCTGAGAAGTGGATTTTTGTCCAGTCCCTGGCTATCTAGTCTACACTGTATCCTAGGTTGCACTACCCTTCTTCTGACCCAGACTTCCTGCACACACACCAGTGTGCATGAACTTCCAGTAGAGTTTTGTTTTGGTTTCTCTCCATCTTAACTTCTCTCTGCCCTTTTGTTGATTGCATGGGAAGGCTGGGTCGTCTCCTGCACCTCTCTGTATGTCCCTCACTTTGCCCCTGCATTCCTTCTGTTTCAAAGCTCCCATGTCATTGTAATACAAAGTATATCAGAGAAGCTACAGACTAGGAACGTCTCCAGATGGGAAAGTCAGAATACACATCTTTCCACAGTAGAAGCCCTAATCCCATTAGGGTTCAGCCCATAGACAGGACACGGGGGAAACTCATCTACTTGCTTCCTTCAGCATTCTCTCTCCCACTTCTCCCAGCATTTTTAGCTAGGATGGGACAAGGAAATGACTCTGGCTGCATGTATTTTGCATTCTCTCTAATCTATTGCTTATGGCCTATACTTAGACCTTTTGGAGCTCAAAAGAAACTTTCCTCTTTCTGAATGCTTCTAGCTCTTACAAATCAAAAGCCATGGCTGCTAAGACTGCCATCTCTGCATTAAGTTTAAGAGAATTCTTAGAAATTTAAAAGATGAGAATTGATTTCTTTGTTATCTCAGCTGACAACCCATACACTGACTAAGTGGATAGCAGTTGTCAGGACAGCAAAAACATGCTAGAAGACAAAAAACAATAGCAAATTTCTGAGATTTTTAAAATGTATATATATGCTACAAAGCAGTATGTGGACAATGATTTGAAGGAAATAACAGCTTATATTTATAAAAGTATAAGCACACGCCCGGGCACAGTGGCTCATGTCTGTAATCCCAGCACTTTGGGAGGCCGAGGAGGGTGAATCATGAGGTCAGGAGTTCAAGATCATCCTGGCCAAGATGGTGAAACCCCGTCTCTACTAAAAATACAAAAAAAAATTAGCCAGGCATGGTGGCAGGTGCCTGTAATTCCAGCACTTTGGGTAGCTAAGGCAGGTGGATCATGAGGTCAGGAATTCAAGATCAGCCTGGCCAAGATGTTGAAACCCTGTTTCTACTAAAAATACAACAAAAATTAGCCAGCTACTTGGGAGGCTGAGGCAGAGAATTGCTTGAACCCAGGAGGCGGAGGTTGCAGTGAGCCGAGATTGTGCCACTGCATTCCAGCCTGGGTGACAGAGTGAAACTCTATCTCAAAAAAAAAAATAGATAGATAGATAGATAGATAGATAGATAGATAGATATGCACACTTACAACATTTTCCTATAAAATAAGTCCTACCAGCAATTGTTGAGTGCACTGTGCCCCAGTAGTTAACAAACCCTGGTCTCAGGCTTTAAGCCACTCAAAGTTTAGCCTAGCGGGGACCGTCAAGACCCTCTGGTGAGCTAAGTAGGAAAAAAATATGGTAAGCATCCCTATTAGACATTACAATCGTGTTTGTCTTGTATTTTTCTGCTCCAGGGAGACATGTGTCCTACAGTTGCCTTTATCATTCAAAAAATATAAATCAGCCTGAGTCACTAAAGATAGTTTTCTTCCAAGCCAACCTCTGGCTTCTAGGGGAGTCTTACTGTCCAGGGTCCTATCGAGATATTTAGGGAACATGCCTTGAGAAGATATAGGGAAATTCAAGTAGCCCTTTTAATATTCAAGGTTCTATAATATGAAATGGCAGTCCCAGGAACTGATCTGACACACATATGTGTTTTGTTGGCCTTGAAATAATTTAAAGCAGTGTCATCATTTAAAATTGGGAGATAGCACAAAAGACCACCATGCCTCTGTATGGCCTCTGCAATGTCAGCTGTTCCCAGGTTCCTGAGTTGCAAAGACTCAGACACAGACTGAAGCTGTTGGTGATCCCAGCAAAGAGATGAAAGGGAGTGACTCTCCAGTAAACCATACACAGCACAGTCAGAACCCCAGAATGACCATACAAGAGTGAGTCCTTGAGCAACTTCAAGCCTCTGGACAACCCACATCAAAAAGAGAGATAGAGACACAAAGAGAGAGAAAGAGTGTGTATACATAAATACGTGCATGCATGGATAAACAAGAGAGAGTGATTATAAGCTTGGAGAGCACCCCAAATGGGAGAAATGGGTGCAAGGCCTATGCATGTCAAGGTCTAGGTTTGGGACACCATACATAAAAGAATATGCCAGTCCTGGTCATCTGAGAGACTGGAGGAAGACTTCGAAAATTTTGAAAAAGATATCTGGAAACCCAGAAGACCCTGCAGTTTGGTGTAGTGAATAGGACAGGAGCTCTGATTGTCAGTCTACAGGCGATACCTTCTGTGGACTCCCATTTGTACACTTGCCTCAGGTTCTCCAATGTTATGACAGGGCTCGCAATCTTCCTCAGTTTTCAACTCCACAATTTGTTATCATTCTGACTTCTGTAAATAGACTATTCATTCAGCCATTCATTCCCAGAATCATTATGCTAGAACTTGTTATAAAATTGTGAAACTGCAGACTGTGTCTCTGCCCTCATGAGACTCCACTCTAGAGCTTCATTGAATTCAGAGTCCTTTCATGTTTAAATTTATTTAAAAATTAAATCGGACAAGAAATAAAAGGTAATATAGTAAAAGGCCTCAAGAAGGGCAAACAGATACAGAGATCCTGGCTTTAACATTTTTAATCTCAAGCATACTTAAAAATGAAGGTTTGACCATTATTTCTTGAAAGGGTACCACTTCAATCCAATTAATCTATATAATATATATTTAATGAAAATATGAGCCACATTATAATTTATGTCTTATTAATTAATAATTGGCTTCTTTATGTAACTTTCCTAAAAGCAATCAAAGCAGAGTCTGGCTGTGCTTGCAACTGTGATTTTGCTACACTTTAATTGAAAGATCATTGACTCAGAAACCTGAGAAAACAAGACAGGGGAATTTGTTTTTGTTATGAGAATTGATTACTCTGGGCCCTAGAAAAAGGTCTTACCTGTAATTGCCACTCAGTTAGGATCTCAGACACGAATAAACTTAAGAATATATAAAAAGATCAGTTTAATAAATTTAGTTTGCCCACCTTAAAATTCACTATCTGCTCCACATACTCATAAACTTCATCAAGACTAATCATTTTAAACCTACTAAAAATGTTTCTATATGTTACAGAGAAAATTTGAATTTTTCTTTTTGTTTTTTGATATTTTTTTTTTTTTTTTGAGACGGAGTCTTGCTCTGTCGTCCAGGCTGGAGTGCAGTGGTGCAGTCCCAGCTCACTGCAAGCTCCACCTCCCGGGTTCAGGCCATTCTCCTGCCTCAGCCTCCCAAGTAGCTGGGACTACAGGCGCCCGCCACCACGCCCGGCTACTTTTTTATATTTTTAGTAGAGATGGGGTTTCACCGTGTTAGCCAGGATGGTCTCCATCTCCTGACTTCATGATCCACCCACCTTGGCCTCCCAAAGTGCTGGGATTACAGCATGAGCCAAAGTGCCCAGCCAAAAATTTCAATTTTTCGTAATCTAACGTAGTATTTTAGCTGGCCACAAATAACAGAATATTCATCTCTTGGCTGTTGCTTTGCAGAAGAATCTGAAATTATCAGTTTTCTATTCTTTAAAATATGTTAGTAATTTTGATTAATAAAAAGTAGTGGTATGATCAAGAAAATGAAGTTTAAATTCGAATTTTAAAAATCTTAGATTTTCAGAAGAGTGTTATGGGTCAATAGGAAAGCTTCAGTTTCACAAGTGAATTAATGTGTGCTATTACAATTCATTTCTAAGAAATATATTTCTTGGGAAATGGTAAAGATCACATGTATATGATACTATATTAGTAACACTTTCATGCATATTGAAACTATTATTTTTTCAAATTTATTTAGTTAATTGACAGATATAATAAAATTGTATGCATTTATTGTGTACAACATGCTCTTTTGAAGGATATACACATTGTGGAATAGCTAAATCTAGCTAATTAGCACATTCATTAATTCACATAGTTACCATTTTTTGTGATGAAAACCACATCCACTTTTAGCATTTTTTCAGGAATATAGCATCATTAATATAGTCACTATGCTATACAATCCATCTCTTGAAACTTATTCCTCCTATTTAACGGTAATTTTGTATCCTTCGACAAACAGTCCTCAATATTCTCCCAACCATATTAGCTTCTAGTAACCACCAATCTACTCTCTATTTCTATGAGACAATCTTTTTTAAATTCCACATGTGAGTGAGATCATGTGGTATTTATCTTTCTCTGCCTGGCTTATTTTACTTAACATAATCTTCAGATCATCCATGTTGTCTCAAATGACAGGATTTCCTTTTTTATGGCTGAATAGTATTCCATTGAGTATATTTACAACAGTTTCTTAATCCTTTCATCTATTGATTCTCAATCCATTTACCTTAGTTTGATTCCATATCTTGGCTATTGTGAACAGTACTGCAATAAACATGGCAGCATAGATATCTCTTTCATATACTCATATTTCCTTCGCTTTTGATATTTACCCAGTAGTGGGACTTCTTGAACATATATGGTAGTCCTATTTTTAATTCTTTGAGAAACTTCCATCCTGTTTCCATACTGGTTATACTAGTTTACATTCCACCAACAGCATGCAAGGGTTCCCTTTTTCTACATCCTTGCCAACACTTGTTATCTTCTTTTTGTTAATAACCATTCTAACTGGTGTGAGATTATATTCCATTGTGGTTTTGATTTGCATTTCTCTGATTACTAGTGATGTTGAGCATTTTTTTCATATGTCAGTTGGCCATTCATATGTCTTTTTGTGAGAAATATCTATTCAAGTCTTTTGCACATTTTTAAACTGGGTTATTTGTTCTCTTGATATTGAGTTGTTTATATTTCTTATATATTTTGGATATTAGCCATTATGAGATGTATAGCTTGCTGATACTTTCTCACATTCTATAGGTTGTCTCTGCGCTTTGTTGATGGTTTCGTTTGCTGTGCAGAAGCTTTTTAATTCGATATAACACAATTTATTTTTGCTTTTGTTGCCTATGCTTCTGTGGTTATATCAAAAAAATCATTACTCAGACCAATGTCATGGAGCTCTCCCCATGTTTTCTTCTAGTAGTTTATAGTTTTAGCTCTTACACATTTAAGTCTCATTCCCATTTTGAGTTGATTTTTGTATATGGTGAGAGATAAGTGTCTAAATTGCCTTGTTCTGCCTGTAGATATCCAGTGTTACCAAAACCACTTATTAAAGAGACTGTCCTTTCCCCATTGTGTGTTCTTGGCACCTTTGTTGAAAATCAGTTGACTGTCAACATGTAGATTTATTTCTGGGCTCTCTACTCTGTCCTACTGGTCTATGTGTTTGCATTTATGCCAGCACTATGCTGTTTTCATTACTATAGCATTAGAGTTTATATTGGTAGTCTGATGTCCCAGTTTTTTTTCTTTATGCTCAACTTTGCTTTGGCCATTTGGAGTCTCCTGTTGTTCCACACAAATTTTAGGATTTTTTTCTATTTCTGTGAAGAATGTCATTAGTATTTTGATAGGGACTGCATTGAATTTGTGTATCACTTTTTGATAATACAGACAATTAAACAATGTTATGTCTTCCAGTTTATGAAAATGGGATATCTTTTCATTTATTTGTATCTTCTTCAACTTCTTTCTTCAATGTTTAATAATATTCAGTGTAGAGATCTATCATCTTCTTAAGTCAATTTTATTTCCATGTGGGTTTTTTTGGAGCTATTGTAAATGGAATTATTCTCTTGATTTCTTTTTCAGATAATTGGCTATTAGTGTATAGAAATGCTATGAATTTTTATGTTGATTTTGTATCCTGCAACGTTACTGAATGTGTTTCTTCTCATAGATTGTGTGTGTGTGTGTGTGTGTGTGTGTGAAATCTTTAGGTTTTTCTATAAGATCACATCATTTGCAAACAGGGATGATTTAACTTGTTCCTTTCTAGTTTAGATGCCTTCTTTTTTTTTTTTTTTTTTTTGTCTAATTGCTCTGGCTAAGACTTCCAGTACTGTATTGAATAAAGAGGCAAGAGTGAGAATCCTGTCCTGTTCTAGATCTTAGAGGAAAAGCTTTCAACTTTTCCCTGTTGAGTATGATATTAGCTGTATGTTTGTCATATATAACCTTTATGGTGTTTAGATACAATGTTTCTATACATATGGGAACTAGAAATGTTTAAAATTTCTCACATTAGTTAAAAAAAGAGTGGCAGTTATAACCAGTACCTGTGTTGGTTTCAAATATTGCTTCCTGGACTACTAGCTCTGTGACCTGTGTAAATTAACTTCTTTAAACCTCTGAGTCTTTCTCTGGATAATAAGTTTAAACTTATACCACAGGTTAATTCCAGGATTTGATGATATGAAGAATGTTGACCACTTGACACAGTTTTGGTACATAATGAGTACTTTATACTTGCATAAACAATAAGTGGTAGTATATTACATCATAAAATGTATATAAATGTAATAATCTTATGATCAGAATATGCTACTTTTAAAAAGTTGTTTTAAAGTATAATACATACAAAAAGTGCACATATCAAAAACGTACAGCTCAGTTAATTTTCCTGAGTAAAGCATATCCATGTCAATCTGATCAAAGCTGGACTTGATATTGTAGTGGGTAAAGTTAGTTTGAAATATGCTTTCATTACTTATTTTGTGTTTTTGACTGTATTCTTATTCTTAAACACAGATTTTTTTCATTTATTTTAACAGTGATGGTATTCCATCAAATATCATATTTTATTTATCCACTTCCAAAATTATTGACTAAACATCAGTTCTGAGTATATTTTCTCATAAGTGGAAAACAATCATTATGTTCCTTGTTTTTTTACAGTGTTAGCATCTGTCTAAACATTATCAATGACCGTTTTGTTACTGGCATCTATCTTACTTGAACTCTTTATTTGGAATAAAAATATTTATAGTTTACTATTTTAAGACACTGTGTTAGAGAATATGATCTCTATATTTTTCACCCTCAAATAAAAACAGAGCTTTTATTTACTTAAAATTAGGGAAAGTATTTATAAAAACTCACCTTAATATTTGACCACTGTGTTAGGCAGAAAAATGATCCCCCAAAGAAGTCCAAATCCTAATCCCTAGAACCTGTGAATATGTTGCCTTGCGTGGCAAAAGGAGCTTTGCACATGTGATTAATTTAAGGTTCTTTGGGATGGGGAGATTATTCTGGATTATCTAGGTGGGCTCAGTATAATCACAAGATCCTTATAAGAAGGAAGTAGGAGGGATAGAGTCAGAGAAGAAGAGGTCAAAGTGCTGTGACCACTAGAAGGGAACCACAGATGAAAGAATGCAGGTGCTTTTGAGAAGCTGGACCACAGAAAGACTGAACTCTCCCCAGAATCTGCAGAACGAATGCAGTCCTACAACACCTTAATTTTAGTCCCATATGTCACGTTGGGGCCTTCTGACCTTTAGAACTATAAGCAAACTTTAAATAAAACTGTAAATAATTTTTTGTTGTTTTAAGCCAAAAATTTTGTGGTAATTTGTTATAGCAGCAATGGAAAACATTAATACAACCATTGATCAAATTCCAGAAAATAGCAACATTAAAAGTTGCTTTGAAAATGCAAGATTGAAAGCCCTCAAAACTATCCATGTGTTGAGTGAACATTCTAATTATGCCTTTTTCAGCATGTTGCATACCTGAAAAGCCTCAGCAGATACAGTGAATAAAAACAAAATCCATAGGGGACCAAATTGAGGAACAAATTTCAGACACTAACATTTCTTTCTAAGAATTAGCTCTATAATTATCTAGCAGTAGATAGTTTTGCTCTCTCGCCCTTTTCTGTGAAGCCTATGGTTCTGATAAATGATCTTTCATCAAAGGGTCAAAAACATAATAGAACCAGCAAGGATAAGAAGTATTTTGTTAATCCTCATATTAACTTGTCCTCTGCAAACTCAATTCATGACTATATGACATGTTTTAAAGTTTGATGTTCTCAAAATTTTCTTATGGCAAAAAGTTTTTTAAAAAAGAGCCTTCAACATTAGCTAATGAGAGAAAGTTCATAAAATTTATTTCTCTTAAACTGAGGGGAAATTGAATGAATTATAAGTATTTTCCAAATCAGAAGTTAGCAAGCATTACTAAAACACACTGCTTTATGGTGACCTCGAATACTAGGTGACCATTTATCTGGAAAGTTCCCTTTGGTTATGAAGATGGACCTCTTATGTAGGTACCTGACAGATGTAGGATAGTTTGAGTCTGCAACAGCGAACAGGATCCACACCAGAGATCTTGTAATACTCTTGTCACCTCCATCAGAGATGACCTCAGAGATTCTCCAGGCTGTATCTCATCATAGGGTGGTCGTTTATGTTAAAAAAAAAAATCTAATTTTGACAGAACTAGTCTTACTCTCTCCATCTGATTTATCACCACCTTTGTTATCTTTCTCTCTTAGCACAAATAGTTCATAGACATGCATATGTTCTTGGACCTCCAAGAGCACTGTATAGAGAAAGAGATGGTGATCCTCTCTTCAAATGAATTTTCCACTGCATCCTTACTCTACCGCCAGGGTCAGGCAAACACAAGAGACACTGCAACCAATCAGACATTCCTATCCTTTTACCAGGGAAACTAATCAACCATTCATTACTACTCAAAGGCATGTATCAAGCACATCCTAAGTGTGATGATGTCAACATGAATAAAGGCATGCTTCTTATTCTCAAAGATCCTGTGGTCTGCTTCTCCAGAGGGTGGAATTACAGATATCATTTGTTCAGTAACTTGAATTTTCCTGTCATTTTATATACTCTTTTATCTAAATAAAATCTATATTAAGTAAACATTATAAATCAAAATTGGAATTATCACTACGAGAATCACAACTCACATTTCAGTGTCAAGAATGGCATCCTGACTCTGCAAAACCTTTAACTTTTTGTCTATTTCAATTTACGACTGTTTTGACTATTTCCATATTTAGAACCAGTGTACAAGTCTGAGGATCCTGGAAAGCTGGTCTCTACCATGCTAAATTTATGTGTTCATGCACATATATAACCAATAGAAATATATTTATACATGTATAATGTATAAAGTATTTTGATTTCTTGCCTTTACTAAATTTTCATGGCAAATATATCCTGTAGGCCTGGAAGCTGTGTATTTTGAACTTATTACATAAAAACTAGAAATTACACGACTGCATTAATTTATCAGTACCTCCATTAGATATATTTGGAAAAGAAATTATCCATGTTTTGGTAAATTGTTAGAACTATCAATGGCAAGAAACATGAATAATTGAATCTGTTATTATAATCATTACATATTAACTTTTATTTCTTATTGTTACCGGCGGTCCTTGCTCCCAGAGCTCCCAAGTAGTGGCCGGCGCTTCCAAAATGGCTGTGGGCGGCTTCCAAGATGGTGGCAAGCCTCGGGTCCTCTGACCTGGGGTTCTTCGCCTCAGGGATTCCAAGGAATGGAATCTTGGGCCATACCGTGAGTGTTATAGCTCTATTAGAAGTGGTGGGTCATGGAAGAGAGTCGTGGAACCCAGTGACTAGCGTTCAGCTCGACTAGGACGAATCCGGGCACTTGGCTGTGCAGGAACAACGGCAGGCCTCTAGCCCGGTGGGGAGCGGCAATGGGCGCCTCGCTGGATCAGGAGCACATCGCAAACGCTGCCGGATCCGGAAGGTTGGAAGTCAGTGGCGGGTCTGCCACGGCAGCAAAGAGCAGTGGTGGAAGGCCAGCGAAAGCTCAGCGGTAACAAACACGGACCAGAAGAGATTTCAGTTGCAAGATGTAATAGAGTGAAAACAGAGCTCCCATACAAAGGGAGGGGAGCCAAAGAGGGTAGCAGTTGCGGCTCGAATGCCTGAGTTTACCTCCCATCATTGTCTCTCTGGCTGTGCTCTCAGGCGATAGATGATTGCCTATTTCTTTACCTCCTGTTTTTGCCTAATTAGCACTTTAGTGAGCTCTCTTTACTACCTGATTGGTCAGGAGTGAGCTAGGTTGCAAGCCCCGCATTTAAAGGTGGATGCGGTCACCTTCCCGGCTAGTCTCAGGGATTCTTAGTCAGCCTAGGAAATCCAGCTAGTGCTGCCTCTCGTTATTATAGTTGTTTTGACCAACATTTATTTGTCTGCATGGTACAGCACCATCAGTGAAACACTGAACTCTATATATAGTGGCGATGGCTATTATTTCAATTTTATTTGAAATAAAATTGTCATTGTTAAATTATTTTATTCCTGCTAGACCATGAAATCAGGGATGGCAATTGGTTTTTCTTTTTTGTGCTAACTCCAACTGATTTGAAGATTACGCTGAGGTTATTTCCGGTCTTACAGAAAAAGAGAGCATTGCAAGGTTAGTAATGTTTGCCATGGGAAGAAGTTAGGTGACAGGTGGAATTTGTGCCCCATATCTGCCCTTCCAGCTCTAGATTGCTCGGAAAATAATGGTGCAGATTTTCTCTTCTAATATAAAATCAGTTTATCTATTAAGACAGGAAAAACTGATTAGCACATCTCTTTACCAGTTGCAAAAATAGAAATTCATTTTCTTTTCATAAAGAGCACTAGAAAGAAGCTTTGGGATGGAAGATTTCAGTGATAAAAATTATTTTAATGAAATGTGCTCTATAAGTCAAAGTCGAATCCTAAATTCATGACTGAGGATCTAAGAGGTAAAAGAACAGCTATAACTCTACATTTTCAGCATGGTCTCAGGGCCTTTTTTTTTTTTTATCAGACTTTGCTAAAAGTGGGGAGGAGAAAGCCATTCATATTTTAAGAATCGGCAGTATCATAAACCATTTCTCCTGACTTAACATCTTTATAATAAAAATTCTACTATAATAAATTCATTGCTAGATTGTGTTTTTATTACTACAATCTCCCCCATGAGTTCTCAGTTAAAAATATTCTGAGGGAGGCAGAAAAATGTCATTTGTGTCAGAACGTAATTCTCTGCCTGCTGGAAAAAAAAAGGCATATAGTTTGTGATAGTTGCCCATTATTTTTTAAAGACTGATCTATAAATGTATTAATAGCAAATTTTAAAATAGATGAGAGTATATTACCAAGTTATTGCTATAAAAGTAACCATCATGAATTGTGAAGTATCTTATATTCACCTCAAGTATCTAACAACAACAAAAAAAATGTTCCAAATTTCTAAGACGAAGAATTTTAAAAATGGCATCTATTGATATCTATTCATTAAATAGTCATTTTTCTTTTTTATTATGAAATTAAAATGTATTAAATAAATTCTGGAATCTATTTATTTGTACTGTGCTACTTCTAAAATTTGGATACATATATTCTGAGTTAAAACAACAACAACAACATTTCCTTTTGACTATGCTAATTGTGTGTAAACTACCCCAGGCTGTAATGAAGTTCCTTTGGAAGTTATCTAATGGCAGCTTCCTATATATGCATTTAAATCAGATGCAAGTCATCATGTACATATATTGATACACAAATTTGGCCCACTAAATGGAAAATCTACCTGATATTTGCCATGGGCTAAAGCAACAATTTAAGATGAAAAAAGTGTCTCAACTTTGGGCTTAACGAGGCAAATCACCAAAGGTCAAAATGAGGCTGGGCAGGTTGGCTCACGCCTGTAATCCCAATACTTTTGGGAGGCCGAGGCGGGCAGATGCCTGAAGTCAGGAGTTTGAGACCAGCCTGGCTAACATGGTGAAACCCCATCTCTACTAAAAACACAAAAATTAGCCAGGCTTGCTGGCGGGTGCCTGTTATCCCAGCTGCTCGGGAGGCTGAGGCAGCAGAATTGCTGAAACCCGGGAGGCGGAGGTTGCAGTGAGCTGAGATTGCGCGGCTTCACTCCAGCCTGGGGGACAGAGCAAGACTCCCATCTAAAACAAAGCAAAACAAAACAAAAAAAGACCTACTCTCTTCGTTCTACAGATTCTCAGATCCAATTCCCTTTCTGGAATTACTTTTGTGTTGACATTTCTTCTCCATCCCCACCAATGCTCTTTTTTTCCACCCTAAATATAATACATGATCTTTACCATTTTCCACACATTTATAGAATACCTTTCATTCCAATAGCCCTTCACTCTACTTCCCTCTTCGTGGCACCAATAGAGTCATCTTTGAGGAAGGGTTGTGGAACCAGCTCTAAGGTTATTCACCGCTTAAAACCAATGCTGTTTCAAAATCCAACTTTACTGAAATCTCACTTTCCAACTATATTGGACTTACAATATTCCCTGAATACCTTACACTGTTTTGTGACATTACATCGTATTCAAGTCTACCTTTCTGACATCATTTCCCCCTTGGTGTTTTAATGTATTCTCTTCACCTTTGCTGTTAATACCTTGTTTTTCTGGGTCAGCAGTTTGCTTCCTCTTCAGGGTTTATTCGGAAAAAAATGAAAGATTTTAAAACGGAAAAAAATAAAATTACTGAATAGCCTTCAGCGGAATGCTGGCATTCTCTAGCTGGCCCTTTAGAGATATCTCATTCTATAGCAACTGTTGAGTGTCTTTGACTACATTACAACTCTTTAAACTGTGGAAAGCTTATAGTAGTGCAAATGAGTATTGTACATAGAAATACAAAAAACTTTGTTCTGTAGAAATACAATTGATTTCTGCCTTGTAGAAAAGGCAATTTTAATGCTGTTATAAAGACACATGCACATGTATGTTTATTGCGGCACTATTCACAATAGCAAAGACTTGGAACCAACCCAAGTGTCCATCAATGACAGACTGGATTAAGAAAATGTGGCACATATACACCATGGAATACTATGCAGCCATAAAAAGGATGAGTTCATGTCCTTTGTAGGGACATGGATGCAGCTGGAAACCATCATTCTCGGCAATCTATCGCAAAAACAGAAAACCAGACACTTCTTGTTCTCCCTCTTAGGTGGGAATTGAACAATGAGAACACTTGGACACAGGAAGGGGAACATCACACACTGGGGCCTGTTGTGGGGTTGGAGGAAGGGGGAGGGATAGCATTAAGATATATATCTAATGTAAAAGATTAGTTAATGGGTGCAGCACACCAACATGGCACATGTATACATATGTAACAAACCTGCACGTTGTGCACATGTACCCTAGAACATAAAGTATAATATAAAAAGACAATTTTAAACATTATATTTTATTGCCCTATAAAGTATTAAACTTTTTAAAGTCTTAGCAAATTCAGATCTCTAAAAGCAGTTCTCATCAGTGGACACAAAATTTTTAATTGATTTGAACACACAAATAGGCAAAAGAAAATAAAAATAGAAAGGATTTACAAGGTTCTCTCGTTGCACATTCATTAGCAAATTCATTTATCAGCAAATTTGTTTCAACATTTTTATAGATACATATATTCTATATATATCTATACATACACATACATAGATATCAATTTGATTCTACTTTTAACAAGTTTAAAAATCTTACTGGTTCCTCACTTTTACACTGCTGGTGGGAATGTAAACCAGTACAATCACTATGGAAAACAGTGTGGAGATTCCTTAAAGAACTACTGGGTATCTACCTAGAGGAAAAGAAATCATTATATGAAAAAGACACTTACACACACGTGTTTATAGCAGCACAATTTGCAATTGCAAAAATATGGAACCAGCACAATTTGCAATTGCAAAAATATAGAACCAGCACAAATGCCATCAATCAACAAAAGGATAAAGAAAACGTGGTATATATATACCATGGACTATGACTCAGCCATAAAAAGGAACAAAATAATGGCATTGGCAGCAATCTGGATGGAGTTGGAGACCGTTATTCTAAGTGAAGTAACTCAGGAATGCAAAACCAAATATTGTCTGTTCTCACTTATAAGTGGGAGCTAAGCTATGAGGACCCAAAGGCATAAAAGTGACATAATGTACTCTGGGGACTCAGGGGAAAGAGTGGGAGTGGGGAGTGAGGAATGAAAGACTACACACTGAGTACAGTGCACACTTGCATGATGGGTACACCAAAATCTCAGAAATCACTGCTAAACAACTTATCTATGAATCCAAAAACCACCTGTTCCCCCCAAAACTATTGAAATAAAATAAAATTTAAAAAATCTTACTAGTTCCCTCATTAATAAATATGCTGAATAAAATATTTTATATCTGTGTAACAGTCATGTATTTACTGTTTTGAAAATCACATTTTATCCATTTTGGAGGCCCACAGAGATACACAGTGGATTCACCTGAATGGACTAGGTTGTTGAAGTGGATCTCTTGAACTGTTTAAGCCAAGGTATGCATTCTCCTTGTCTCCTGTGATAAATACCAAGCAGCAATAACATTTAAACTTTGCTGACTGCATTTCTGTATTTCTTTTCCTCTCTACTAATTGTGTGTATGGTTTGTGCAATAGAATAATTTATTCCACCTTGGTGACAACAATGATTAGAAAATTGATTTTATGGTGTGACTTTCTGATGATCTCCATCAGAAAGGTAAGAGAAATATATTATCTGATGAAAGAGAAATAAGGGAATCTTGTAAGTCTTTTCTTTTTGTGTTTATCTTTTGTCTCTATGTGTGCTCAAATCAATTAAGAATATTTTGTCCACAGAATGTGAAAACAATTCTGAGAAAGCCGAATGAGTGAGTTTTTATGTTTCTGTGCTTACTTGCAACCTTTGCCTGAGATTGTGAAACTAAAACTACGTATGCTTTCTCTGTATCAGTGTATCTGTGTGTCCATGTGCTTGTAATTGGGAGAGGTCTTGGCCTCTCAGGATGCAACTATTGGCTGTACCCTAATTATGGCAGGTTTTAATAAATTAAATTTTAATCACTCTTAAATCAAAAGACCTCTGTTTTGATTGGTTGCCTAGCTGACCCTCTAAGTTTACTGACTAGGTAGTGTCTGTTCCTTTGTTTACCCTTTACTAGGCTAGTTTACAACTCTATAAACAGTGGAAAATTCATGTAATACAAGTTGTTCTTGTCTACTAAAAGGCAAATGGATTTTTCCAGTAGAGATAAAATTGATATCTACCTAACAGAAAAATGTATTTCAAAGATGACATTTTATATAGCTTTGCATCTGTAAGCAAAATTATTTCAATATTCTTGACTGTGTCTGCATATCTGTATCTACATCTACATCTACCTGTTTTTATATTCATTAATTAACTAAATAAAATATTTGACATGTGTTCATTTATATTTGAAGAAGAGTCATGGTTTTACTTTT